>NC_089017.1:40285624-40389347 GCF_963932015.1 Anas acuta | reverse complement strand
GGTGCAGCCTCACCAGAGCCGAGTACAGGGGGACAATCACTTCCCTAGACATGCTGGCCACACTGCTTCTTATGCAAGCCAGGATGCCGTTGGCCTTCTTAGCCACCTGAGCACACTGCTGGCTCATATTCAGCCGACTATCAACCATCACTGCCAGGTCCTTCTCTGCCTGGCAGCTCTCCAACCACTCATCTCCCAGCCTGTAACTCTGATTGGGGTTGTTGTGCCCCAGGTGCAGGACCCGGCACTAGGCCTTGTTAAACTTCATGCAGTTGGCCTCAGCCCATCGGTGCAGCCTATCCAGATCCTCCTGCAGAGCCTTCCTACCCTCGAGCAGATGGACACACGCACCTAACTTGGTGTCATCTGCAAACTTACTGAGGGTGCACTCGATCCCATCATCAATAAAGATATTAAAGAGGACCGGCCCCAGCACTGAGCCCTGGGCAACGCCGCTAGTGACCAGCCTCCAACTGGATTTGACTCCATTCACCACAACTCTTTGGGCCCAGCTATCCAGCCAGTTTTTAACCCAACGAAGCATACTCCAGTCCAAGCCATGAGCAGCCAGTTTTTCGAGGAGAATGCTGTGGGAGACGGTGTCAAAAGCCTTGCTGAAGTCAAGGTAGACCACATCCACAGCCTTTCCCTCATCCACCAAGCACTTCACTTTGTCACAGAAGGAGATCAGGTTCGTCAAGCAAGACCTGCCTTTTATAAACCCATGCTGACTGGGCCTGATCACCTGGTTGCCCTGTAAGAGCCGCGTGATGACACTCAAGATAATTTGCTCCATGAGTTTCCCTGGCACTGAGGTCTAACTAACAGTGATATAGTTCCCCGGGTCTACCCTCTGGCCCTTCTTGTAAATGGGCATCACATTTGCTAGCCACCAGTCGACTGGGACCTCCCCCGATAGCCAAGACTGTTGATAAATGACGGTAAGCGGCTTGGCCAGCTCCTCTGCCAGTTTTCTCAGTATCCTCAGGTGGATCCCATCTGGCTCCATCCACTTGCGTACATCCAAGTGCCATAGCAGGTCACCAACCATTTCCTCATGGATAGTGAGGATCACATTCTGCTCCCCATCCCCTTCTGCCAGTTCAGGGTACTGGGTATCCAGCGAGCAACTGATTTTGCCACTAAAGACTGAGGCGATGAAGGCATTAAACACCTCCGCCTTTTCCTCATCTTTTGTAACTAAGTTCCCCCACGCATCCAGTAAAGAAAGATTCTCCTTACTCCTCCATTTTGCATTAATGTATTTGTAAAAACATTTTTTGTTGTCTTTGATGGCAGTAGCCAGATTTTGCTCCAGATGAGCTTTGGCCTTTCTAATTTTGTCCCTGCACTGCCTCACAATATCCTTATAGTCTTCCAGAGTGGCCCTCCCTCTTTTCCAAAGATTGCAAACCCTCTTTTTCCTCCTAAATTCAAGCCACAATTCTCTGTTCAGCCGGGCCCTTCTTCTTCCCCACCGGCTTGTCTTTGGGGACATGGGGACAGACCGCTCCTGTGCCATTAAGATTTCCTTCTCGAAGAGAGCTCAACCTTCCTAGACTCCTCTGCCCTTCAGAACCACCTCCGAAGGGACTCTACCAACCAGTGTCCTGAACAGTTCAAAGTCGACCCTCTGGAAGTCCAATACAGCAGTTTTACTGGTCCTCTTCCTGGCTTCTCCAAGAATGGAGAACTCTACCATTTCGTGGTCACTCTGCCCAAGACACCTCGCAACCACCACAACTCCCACCAGTCCTTCTCTGTTTGTGAACAGAAGGTCTAGCGGGGCACCTCCCCTGGTAGGCTCATTAACTGCTGAGTCAGGAAGCTATCTTCCACGCTCTCCAGAAACCTCCTAGACTGCTTCCATTGGGGTTTGTTGTGCTTTCAGGATATATCTGGGAAGTTGAAGTCCCCCACAAGAACAAGCGCTGACGATTTAGCAACTTTTGTCAGCTGCGTGTGGAACTCCTCATCTGTTTCCTCCTTCCTGGTTTGGCAGTCTATAACACACCCCCACCAGGATGCTTCCCTTGTTGGCCTTCCTGCTGATCCTAACCCATAGGGACTCAGTATGTTATTATAAAAGCAAAATGTGAGTCTTTACAAATGTACAAAAGAGTAACTATCTGAACAAAAGAGACAACCTACGTGGTAGTGCCAAGTTAAAAGAAGGACGTGAAAGGTCAACAGGTTCTTGGAAGTTCTTCAGTTGTTCTGAAACAAACGTCTTGTCTATGCAACCATTAAAAGTGTATTCAGTGTCACAAGGTCTGTAATCAATTTTGTTTCTCTGTTTTGAACTTTTTAGAGCTTATTTTTAATTATTTATATATATAACTATATATATAAAAGAATCAAAACCATAACATTAGAAAACTTTCCAGAAATATTTTTGAAGTTCTCCTTCACTTTTTGCCCTGATAAATAGCCTCAGATGATATTTGTTTGACAATAGTAAGCTTGCACATCTGGGCTTCCATTCACTGTAACGTTTTGAATTATAACTTTACTTAAGGATGACAAGATTGGATAATTCTATAATTCTTCAAACGGAACCATTATTTGCACAGTCTTGCATAACATACTTTTGATGAGTTACAATTATTATATTGGTTCCAAAACCCATTACCTAGCAGCTTCTGGATCACATCCAACTAGACTATAACTGATATGCACACTTAAGTGACTTTTTTTTTTTTTTTTTTTAATCTCCTGTTAATATTCACTTGCTTCCATGGAGATAAACAAACTTTCAGAAAAGCTGTGAACAACACAGCCATGAGACACACAAAATGTTCTAAATGAAAAGTTTGCAGCTCTGAAAGCAGTAGTAGGTACAACTCTTTCTTTTAGATATAATAACCATGATGTTAATTTTAGAGCTTGCAGTGTCTTTGATACTGTCTCCCCATGGACATATTTGAATTGCATAGCAGTTCTCAGTGATTAATTGTCTTTTTGGAACCACTGCATCACCTGAAGACGATGACACATGCTTAATACAAACAGAGTGCAAAATAATGACTTCAAAGGCAATGTTTTGAATATGGTAATACTGCCATGATGAATCACAAGATGGTGTAGGCAGCTCAATGCCAGCCCACATGTTTTTGAACCAGCTCCTGAAGATCTAAAATAAATAAATAAATAAATAAATAAATAGATAAATAAATAAATCTCCTCTATAATAGTCAGTCTTATATGGTAGTATAGTAGTAGTCTGAGCTTTCCATTTAGTAGGTACTGTAAGGTGATTTATGTTACCTAGTGCTTGAAATAAGACTTGTAAGAAGTATTCTCTGTTGCTCAACAGAAGAGAAAATTTGAAATATTTTTCCACCTTAGTCACTCCTCTGTAAGTCATCATCATCACCTGACCCAATGTTACACAGAGGAATAGGTGTGATGAAAACATTTATCTGATAGGAAGGTATGGGTATTTTCTTTACATTTCTTGGTTAAGGAGAATTTTTCTCTATAGAGCAGTTTGCAAGCTGAAATCAAAATAATGATAGACTAAATTTAAATTTGTGTTTTGAATTCATATAGTTACATTAAATATATCTTTTACTGATGCCAGTTCCACAAATTTATTTACTTATCTTTCTTCTCTATGTAATGTCAATATGTATGACACATATTGAAAAACATGGTCTGGAATAATTATTTGCACTTTTTTCAAAAACTGCAATACAGTTTTCTAGATTGGTGAAATCTCTGAAGATAGAGCAAGGTTGGGTACATCTACACTATGTGCCATATCTCTTCCATGTATTCCTAAGTGTCATTTATTGTTCACAAATTTCCTGACATAAATGCAAAAACAGGTAGTAAACCATAATATTATGTTCCATGACAATTTTCCCCCAGTCATAATGGCTATAGTTACCTCTGACACTTTTTTGTCATAGTACCTAGGAGATATTTAAGAGGTGAAAATGACTTAAGATGCAGTCAGTTCCACTAAAGGATGTACTTCTGTAGTTGCATAGTCCAGTTTTAATTTCACAACATCATAGAATCATTATGGTTGGAAGAGACCTTCAAAATCATCCGGTCCAACCATCACCCTACTACCAATGTCACCCACTAAATCATCTCCCTAAACACCATGCCCAACATTTTCTTGAACAGCCCCTGCGACAGTGACACCACCACCTCCCTGGGCAACCTGTTTCAAAGCCTGACTGCTCTTTCTGAGAGGCAACGTTTCCTAATTTCTAACCTAAACCATAAAATAATAGAGGAGAGAGTGAACATAGTTCCCCACTATCACAAATTATGTAGTCAAGTTTTCTGCATTTGGGGAAACCACAGGGGTGTTTTTCACAAAGAATCATGTCAAGTTCCAACACATTATTGTACAACATAATAAATTGAAAATATTGCATTACCAAAGAAAAAACATTCAGACAAAGATATCAGCATTTAAGAACTTGCTAATATATTTGTTTAAACCAGTATTTGTTAGAAATGTCATTGGTGAAATAAAAGATAATGTTATTTGCATCTAGGACTTATCTATGGATGTATATATCTTCTGAGTAGGTTAATCTGTACATATAAATGTGTTTTGTTGTTGTTGTTGTTTGTTTATTTGTTTGTTTGTTTTTCCAACTGGCAATTAAATATGTCAACATTTCCTTGTAGGTTCTGCAAAGTGTTCAAGATTTTCTAGGGAAACCATTGACTGTGATACAACGCATACAATTTTATAGTTTGCCTCTAACCTGTGTTTACTTTACACATGGTGTGGGGATGGAGTTCAAAGTAATACAAAAATAAAACTGTAAAAACATTCTGCAAAATAAATTTGCAACTTCCGCTATAATGTCCATGTATATCAATGGGAAGCATAAAACAACCAAGGTATTTGATTTTCTGAATAGAAATAGGCCAGGAAGATTCTTCATTAGCCATTTGTACAAATTCAGGAAACAATTCTTCAAAACTTATCTGGGTAACATGAAACGATCTGACAACTAGAGTATAGAAAACAGCAAGTTAATTCCTGGTCTGCTCTACTTATTTAGCAGGCATTCCTTCTCATGCAGATATTTTAAAATATTTTGTAAAATAGAAGTTCAGTAATATGACAGACAACTAATATCACAAAATTTAAAAGTTCACCTGGGAACATGGTTAGTTTTGTATACTTGAAGTATACTAAATGTATATTTGAAATTTCTAGATTAGTAACATTGAAAGTTACATGTTAAAAAAGGTAGTTTGCAGGTTAAAAAATCAGTTAGTTGCCATCACCAAATATAAAATGATATAAATTCTTACTACTGACAAGATAGCACATATTTGTTTAGCTAAACTTTACATAACCACTGAGTATTAAGACATGTTCCACTTCTCAGAATAAATTTACACATTTTTTATATCCTTACAAAACACATTTTTACTTTAGCAGAATAAACTTGCATGTATCCCAACATTTCTAAATATCCCTTTCCTACTCCAGTAAAATTTCATTTCACTTGAATAATATGAGGACAGTGTAGTTTTTCAGACTTATAATAAAAAAGATGGATCAGAATTTAGCTATTTCAATGGCACTTGCACTCAGATGCATACTAAACAGAGAACTGACACTTCAAACTAACAACATCAATTTGCTAAAAGGATGGTAAACAGGTCTTCTGTGATTGACAGCATGAAAGGTTTTGAATGTCAGATTCTGTATCAATAATAATATAATTTCAGTTTCTTTCTCCAAGATAAATACTCATAGCCTTTTAGGATTAATTTACAGACCACTTACTCTCCTACATTATATGTTCCTTTTGTTGTTGTTGTTTTGTTGTTGTTGTTATTTGGTTACCTGGATAGGACAACTGAAAATTATAATTAATAATAACAGTGCATACTGTCTATTTAAATGATTTTAGAATTATTTTTTTCCTCCTTTCAATTATTTTTCATTATTTATAAGGAAACAGGTTGCAATAACTACAGCTAATACAAATTGGCATGGTTTTAAGGAGGTAAGTGCATTTGCCCAGGCTTAAGACAATAGCTTCTGGAACACTTCATAATGGCAGTGATTTAATTTCCAGAAAAGCACATGTACATTAATCAATGCCTACTCCTGAACACTTCCATATCCTTGATGATTTAGGAAGGCAGAAGGTGAGAAGTCACACTATTTTATTGTGTAGTAATAAAAAGAAAAAATATTATTTTCATCCAAGGCAGAACACTTACTGAAGAGAACATAAGGTCAGGTGGAATAGTCCAAATATCCTATGAGAAATTAAAACCAAAATATCTCTGTTTCTGAAGTGAAAGTAGCAAAAACTTCATTTCGTTTTCTCATCTATTTTCTATATGTATTTCCTGGAGGTGACAACTCAGAAGACATCTTTACTCCTAACAACTATAAAAGACATATTTAGAGTGTAAAGTTGTGTAAAGTTGTCTACATAAATGATTTCATGTTTTGTAAACATAACTCACATTAATTTATAGTCATATTCTCAGCAACAGAAGCACACAATCAAATACAGATTTATGGTACAAGACTTCATCTTCAAGTTTGTAGTGTGCACTGTCAGTGAGACTGCTCAGATTAATCATCCTAACAGTGGGGAAAAAAAAAAAAAAAAAAAAAAAAAAAAAGGACTATAAAATAATTGTCTCTGAAGCATTCCAAATAAATATTAAAAATTATATGAGAGAATAACCAGAAAATAACCATCAGATTGCCTAGAGTATGCCTAAGTGTAAAGTACTTGTATTCATGTAAGCATGTGAAATAGCAAGCTTCAGCTCTTAAAAAATATGTATATATATATTATCCAAATGCCTCTTCAACAATGACAGGAATGGGACAACAAACCTCTAGAAAGCCTTTTCCAGTGTTTGACAACCCTCTCAGCAAACAAATTTTTACTAGTGTCCAGTCCGAACCTCCCATGACACAGCTTTGTGCTGTTCCCATATTGTTCCATCTTTTGACGAAATGGGTATTGACAATTTGGACGAGGGAATTGAGTGCACCCTCAAATTTGCAGACATTATCCAGTTGGGGGGAAGTGTCTATTTGCTGGAGAGTAGGAAGTCCCTGCAGAGGAAAAGGATCTGGGGGTGTTGACTGATGCTTGCCTGAACACTAGCCAGGATTGTGCCCATGTGGTCAAGAAGCCTAATGGCATCCTGGCTTGTATCAGAAATAGTGCAGCCAGCAGGACCAGGGAGGTGATTGTCCCCCTTTACTCAGCTCTGGTGAGACCACACCTCGAATACTGTGTTCAGTTTTGGGCCCCTCACTGCAAGAAAGACATCGAGGCCCTGGAGCATATCCAGAGAAGGGCTACAAAGCTGGTGAAGGGCCTGGAACACAAGTTCTGTGAGGATCGACTGAGAGAACTGGGGTTGTTTAGTCTGGAGAAGAGGGGGCTCAGAGGAGACCTTATTGCTCCCTACAACTACCTGAAAGGAAGTTGCGGGGAGGTGGGGCTCAGCCTCTTCTTCCACATAACCAAAAATAGGACTAGAGGGAATGGCCTTAAGTTGTATCAGGGGAGGTTTAGGTTGGAAATTAGGAGATATTTCTTCTCAGAAAGAGTAGCGAGGCATTGGAACAGATTGGCCAGGAGAAGAAGAGGCCGACTGCTCTTCCTGAGGGAAATGGAGGGGGAAGTGCCATTCTCTTTTCACTTGTACCAAGTGACAGGACTCACAGGAACAGGAACAGAAACAAAGACTTTTCACCTCTTTTGACCAGCTGGCTATGCGCTCTAGAATACTATTTACTCTCTTGGCTTCCAGGGTGCACTGCTGGCTTATATTGAGACAGTAATAATAACTATGTTCAGCAGCTTAAATATTATCCTTCCAAAAATTTCACAGAATCACAGAATTGTCTAGGTTGGAAGAGACCTCAAGATCATTGAGTCCAATCTCTGACCTGACACTAACAAGTCCTCCACTAAACTATATCAGTAAGCTCTACACCTAAACGTCTTTTAAAGACCTCCAGGGATGGTGACTCAACTGCTTCCCTGGGCAGCCCATTCCAATGCCTCACAACCCTCTTAGTAAA
This sequence comes from Anas acuta, assembly GCF_963932015.1. Taxonomy (NCBI): domain Eukaryota; kingdom Metazoa; phylum Chordata; class Aves; order Anseriformes; family Anatidae; genus Anas; species Anas acuta. The sequence continues at coordinate 40,381,291 of NC_089017.1, read as the reverse complement.
GAATTTCGTCCTAATATCCTACTTAAAACACCCCTGGCACAACTTTAGCGCATTCCCCCTCATCCTGTCACCAAGCACGTGGGAGAATAGACCAACCCTCACCTCGCTAAAGCACAGAATCACAGAATTGTCTAGGTTGGAAGAGAAAACCAACCTAGACAATTGAAAGGCAAGAGAAAATGGATTTGATTCCATTTTGTGGAATCAAATCTCCTTGTGGGTCATTCAATAGATTTTTCTCTGTTGATGTGACCTGTTGCCTCCGAACATAAGCTAAGCTACAAATAGCGCATACAGATTCAGATACCTGTCCTCAAGATTGATATTGTTTTTGCACCCCACTTCTCTGAAACAGTAGCTGTGATTTTCTGGTGTTTCATAAAGTGGTTAACTCTTCAACGGTGGAGACCAGTTAAAGGAAAGAGAGGAATGACTTACTTATGAGGAAAGTTACCACCATTGTTTCTAAGTTGTGGCAACCATCTCAGATCCAGAAAAGTTTTGGAATATGTTAAAATTATTTTAAAGGAATATATAGAGGGTTGTGTATTAACAAAATGTAGCCAGGCTTCTCAAGTGCTCTAAACAATGAAGGATTTCCTCTGTTAACTGAACACCTCTAAGAGCCACTGGAGATTGTGTCTACATGTAAACTGTTAAATGAATTGTTTTCATTTTTGTGAAATAACTTTGCGTTGGGGTTCATGTCAACTTGATTTGCAGTGCATTGACTTGTCTCATAGAAAGACAGTATCATGTCCTCAAGTACATGTCTGCTAGTGCCCTAATGGTTATTTATGCACATACTGCAAGGGGACATCCTTCTAATATTAATATGGCTTCTTATGTCTGGAAGTCCTCTTAAAAATAACGTGTCTTCTCATCTAGAGCTAGAAATCATCCTCTTTTCCTATGCTTACAGGCTGATGACTAAACATGAAAGAAATTTCTATTAAATAGACTTTCTTGATCAGAGGAAGCAGCATAAGGGTTGAAACTCAGCCTGGCAATGTGTAACCTGAAGAAATGCATATGCTAGAATTTGGTGGCATGTATTTAAATACTTAACAACTTTCTTAATCTTTTTCAACCACAAATGCTTACCATTCTGATACCTTTATCCAATCTTAAGGTGTAAGGTATAAAGGGTTTGACTTCTGTTACAGATGAGCCTTTTGTTATGTTCACTGAGGCAATTGGCTCTGGGACAGACACGTTCTGGAGCAGAGCAGAGATCGTATTGTGCAGGGGGATTCCTGCATCAAAGCTACTTGAGGCTGCCAAGGGAGCTGCCAGGACCTGGCAGCCCTCATGAGTTTGGCTGGCTAGGCTTGGGCAGAGCTGGGAGTGACCCCCCAAGCTCTACCCAGACAGACCTCCCAAGGACTGAAAGAGCTGATCACACTTTCAGGTTCAGGGAACTCCAGAATTTGGAGGACCCCCTAAGGGCTTGAAGGCAGAGCTGGGTGTCACAGGTGCAAGTGTGTCCAGCTGCATGAACTCTCTGAACATGTTGCCACGTTGCAAGAGGAGCTCAGCCATGGTGATGCATTCAGGAATGCAAGCAAGAGATCAACACGTGGCATCATGCGCCGGCACGGGCTGAGCAACAGCCTTGCCTTAAGTCCTCACAAGGAGGTAGTAAGGTTGCTTCCAGCATGGCAGAATTGACAGACTCACAAGATAACAGAGTCTGGACCCTTGTCTATGCTCAGAGCAGAGTGAGGAATCTCCCCCTTGTCCCTGAGGTGCCCTTACACAACAGATATGATGCTCTGGGGCTCAAAAAAGGAGATGGTGTCAACAACAACAGCGGTAATAGTCAAGACCCAGGAAAGGGAACTGCAAAAAGTGGACCAGCAAACCACATGTATAAGAAGCAGTGCCACAGAAAGAAAAGAAATGAACAGAGGGTGTTGGTGATTGGACATTGCTCTCTGAGAGGCACTGAGGCACTCATTTGCCACCCAGACAGTATTTTGCAGGAGGTTTGCTGCCTGCCTGAGGCCTGTATCCATGACATCACAAAGAGGATACTGAGCTTGGTTAAGCCAGAGGATTATCACCCATTCCTGCTCTTTCACATAGGGACAACTGAGGCTGCAACAAGGAGACTATGAAACATCAGAAGGGACTTTATGTCCCTTAGAAAGACGCTGAAGGGATCAGGAGCACAAGTAGTATTCTCCTCAACTCTCCCTGTTGCAGGCTGGGACCCAAGGAGGAGGTGGCATATGGATCAGGTGAGTGAATGGCTGTGTAGCTGGTGCCATGTTCAAGGTTTTGGATTCTCCAGTCTCAGGCATGCTTTTAAGAGACCGGGCATGCTGCCACAGGATGGGACACACCTGACAAAGAGGGACAAGAGCATTTTGGGCTGCAAGCTGACCAGACTCATTAGCAGGGCTTTAAACTAGATTCAGTGGGGGAAGGGTCTGTACCTGTAAGTGACACAAAAGAACCACTGAATACCAATTCTTTAGAAAACATCAGAGAAAGATCATTTGGTCCAATCCCCCAAACATTCTTCAGGGGTCTTTATTGGGACTGGTGCCTGAAGATTCATCAGCTTTGCATATCTTGAAGGTACAGGTGTCCAATTATAAGTGCTAGCACTACTTATTCAAGACACATAGCTGAGATAAGAATAATCAATGCTTTTATAAAGCAAAACATCTCAGCCTGTGGTACCAATGCTCCTTCAGCAGGTTTAGCGTGTAACAACATTCAAAATATTGTAGCATAATCTCATTCTTTCATTTCTATTTTTCCACATATCCAATTTTAAATGTTTATTAAATGTTCAATAACTTGTGTAATTATTACTTGAAAAGCAGGCTGATGTGAACCTCGTGGCATTCAACAAGTGCAAGTGCAATGTGCTGCACCTGGGTCAGGGCAATCCCAGGTATGAGGACTTACTGGGAGAAGGACCCATCGAGAGCAGCCTTGCAGAGAAGGACCTGGGGATTCTGGAGGATGAAAGGCTCAACACAAGCCAGCAGTGTACACTTGTAGCTCAGAAGGCCAGCTGCATCCTGGGCTCCATTAAAAGAAGTGTGGCCAGAAGGTTGAGAGAGATGTCTTTCAGCCTTTGCAGCCTATCAATACTTAAAGGGGTTTTATAAAAATGGATGGAAAAGGACTCTTTTTTTTTTTTTTTTTTTTTTTTTTTTTTTTTTTTTCGGTAGAGAATAACAGGACAATGGGGAATGATTTTAAACTAAAAGAGGGGAGATTTAGATTAGAAATTAGGAGGAAATTCTTCACTGTAAAGGCAGTGGAACATGTTGCCCAGAGAAGCTGTAGATATCCCATCTCTGGACATGTTAAAGGCCATGCTGAATGGGGCAATGGCCAACCTGATGTAGTGGTTGACATCCCTGCTTGTGGCAGGGGGGTTGGAACTAGATGATATTTAAGGTCCCTTCCAACCCAAGCCATTCTATGATTGAATATGATGAATCCTTTGTATGTTATATTATTGAAGTCAATGGTTCATTGTGATTTCAGGAATTATAAATGTGGCGTGACAGAAACATTTCATTCTGTTGTTATAAATTATAAATATTAGGTGGTGGTGTTAACAAATACCTGGAACGAAAATTCAAATGCAAAGCAGAGACAATCAAAAACAAATCCAGCTGTACATATTTCTGTCCATGGAGAAGTTTAAAAAAAAGGGAAAATCTTTGTTTTATAGACTTATTAAATGGCAGGTGCCTAGACTTTGATATTAAGGTGCTAGTAACAATTTGCAGGTTCCTTGCTTTCCATAGTACATAGGAAACAGTGAGTGGTCGGAAGATGTCATAGCCAGTGATATCCTGGAGAAAGCTGAGCAGTCACTACAGCAGGAATAACAGCTCAAATCTTGAGCTATTCCTAATTATTTTGTTCATCTCTGTGTTTGACTTTTGAGCTAATATTGTCACAGCAGACTTGACGGACACACTTGAAATTCTTGTCTGTAATTACACTGGGGCAGATCATATCAAGCTGAATCAGTGATTTGCCACTGGAAGTATACTATTTTGAGAGAAAATGTTGTAGCATCTTTAACAAATATTTGCATCAGAAATCTATGTTGCAAAAGATGAGAGAACAGTGTATAAACATGCTGAACTGCTCCATATGGGACAGATACAGAGCTTCCTACTCTGACATGAAGCTTTTAGAGGAGGGAAACACTGAAACATGGTATAAAAATTAACTAGTGTTTTTGCTTTAATCCATAATGAATCCTAAACTTAGCAGAAAGTCTGGGTCAAATAATAGGCTAGTGCTCAAGTGCTAATAAGTTAGTGTTCAAGTGTCCCCTGGAGTGTCCAGCCTTACACAAAGCCTTTTAGGCACAGGCACACCTTGATTTCACTAGCCCCTTGCTTGTCCTGACCTAGCACCACTGTCCTTACCAGTGGAAATCCCCAAGTTGGTTGTGGTTCCTAGGCTTGATATCTAGAGCATCAGCTCTTGTTTACTCTAAATTTTCCATTAATTTAACACCCCAGAAAATCAAATTTGTGTAACAAATATGAACACAAGCATCTTGCTTGGACTAATGCTGCTTACCCTTAACTGAAGCTTTTTATGACAACCCCATTGTTAAATATAACCACTTCATTCCAAGACCAAAACCACGCATGTTGTCTCTTTTGAACTTTTACTCGTTGTCCATATATAATCACAGTCTCCTCCTAAATCTGGTCCAATGACAATCATCTCTACTTCTAAAAATAACCTTTTTGTACCCTCTGATGTCAGATGCAGACAGATTGCTGCAATCCTTTCTAGCTGCAGTCATATATATGTTCCTAAATTACAGTACTCTATACTGCATCAGTAAGTGTATGGACACACAGGCAAAAGGGTTAAAATTTGATGAAAAATACTGTATGCACCATAATAAGACTAACAATGTTTAGTGTTAAAGAATTCTTTGAGTTTAAGGCCATTCCCCTTTCTCCTAAGTCCTGGTTTTGGATAAGATAAAGTTATTTTTCCTTCTAGTAGATGCTATGGTGCTGTATTTTGGATTTAGATTGAGAATACTGTTGATAACACACTGATGTTTAATTGTTGCAGTGCAGTGCTTAAACTAAACCAAGGACTTTTTATCTTCTTATGTTGTCCTGTCTTTGAGCAGGCTGGGGGTGTATCAGAAGCTGGAAGGGGACAGAACCAGGACAGCTGACCAAAACTACACAAAGGGATATTCCATACCACACAAAGTCAAGCTGAACAATTAGTATGGGGTGGCTGCCCAGGGTGGGGGGTACCGGCTGCTCAGGGACAGGCTGTGCATCGGTTAGCGGGCACTGAGCAATTGCATTGTGCATCACTTGCATTGTACATGTTAGTAGTAGTAGTAGTAGTAGTATCATTACTATTATTATTTTCCTTTCTTTTCTATCCTAATACACTGTCTCTATCTCAACCCACAATCATTCATTTTATTTTTATTTTTTTTATTTTCTCCCCAGCCCACGGGGAGGTGAGGGTTAGTGAATGGCCGAGTGGTGCTTAGCTGCCAAACAGGTTAAACCACTACATCCTATTATTCTCTGTCCGAGTAAAGAGTCTTTCTCCATCCTTTTTATTAGACCCCTTTAAGTACTGAAAGGCTGCAAGGAGGTCTCCCCGGAGACATCTCTTCTCCAGAATGACCATCCCCAGCTCTCTCAGCCTTTCTTCATAGAAGAGGTGCTCCAGCACTCTGATCATCCTCAGGGCCCTCTGCTGGATCCCCTCCAACAGGTCCACATCCTTCTTCTGCTGAGGGCCCCAAACCTGGATGCAGTACTCCAGGAGGGGAGTCTCACATGGGCAGAGTAGAGAGGAACAAACACCTCTCTCAACCTGCTGGCCACACTTCTTTTAATGGAGCCCAGGATGCAGCTGGCCTTCTGAGCTACAAGTGTACACTGCTGGCTTGTGTTGAGCCTTTCATCCTCCAGAATCCCCAGGTCCTTCTCTGCAAGGCTGCTCTCGATGGGTCCTTCTCCCAGTAAGTCCTCATACCTGGGATTGCCCTGACCCAGGTGCAGCACATTGCACTTGCACTTGTTGAATGCCACGAGGTTCACATCAGCCTGCTTTTCAAGTAATAATTACACAAGTTATTGAACATTTAATAAACATTTAAAATTGGATATGTGGAAAAATAGAAATGAAAGAATGAGATTATGCTACAATATTTTGAATGTTGTTACACGCTAAACCTGCTGAAGGAGCATTGGTACCACAGGCTGAGATGTTTTGCTTTATAAAAGCATTGATTATTCTTATCTCAGCTATGTGTCTTGAATAAGTAGTGCTAGCACTTATAATTGGACACCTGTACCTTCAAGATATGCAAAGCTGATGAATCTTCAGGCATAACAAATATTTGAGTTAGGACTTTCTCTTGTACCTATCTAACTAGTATTAAAATTGACTGTTTTTCCCCCCAGTTTTCTGTTGACTTTTTCTACAGACTTTCTATCCAAGATTATAAGAGCAACAGCCACATTTTTTAAATTAAGTTTTAAGAAGTCAATTTGTTGTTTTTATGCTCAGTAAGGGGTATAATTCTCATTATACTAAAAGAAAGGTATGCAAAATCCACAAGGAAATTAAATGTGGAGTAATTGTAACTATTTCACTTGAAAACTGACTTCTGGGGTTGCTGAATTTCATTTTAAATTCCACATATATATATATATTTAATGTAGCTGCATAGAAACAATAATACTTGATGCAATTGTCCTAAATGTGTCTTTGCTGTCATATTCTGAACCCAAATAATTTCCATACCATTTTGTAGTTGTCCTTTTTTAGTGCAAAATACAACAAAAAATGTCTCAAAATGATAATTATTTAAAGTGAGCCAGGACCAAGCAATTTTTTCTTCTGTTATATCTTGTGTTATCTTATGTGTACTTCAGAGAGTATTCAATACAGCAAGATGTAGTGGCATCAAGTAAATGGTCCATATCCAGATTTCACAAAGGATAGAATTTATAATAAAGGGAGATTCCAAAAGTGGTAAAGAGTGGGAAGGTAATTACATATGAAAGGCATGTGTACAGGTGGAAACATAGGTATATATAATAAATAACTAGCTGGGAGTTTACTACCTGATATCTGTGAACTGTTTCTGAACATTTCTATCATTTTTCTAACATGGTTGGAGAGTGACCAGTGCACTAGCAAGCACAAGAATAACAATCAATAATCAACAGGCCAGAGTGAGTACAGAAGCTCTAAAATGGCATGAAGGCAGCAGAGTCAAAGAAAATAAGGTTTTGAATTGGAAGAGATTTCTGTTGTATGTTGTGGAAAATAATTAGGAGCTGCTACTTAAAGATAATTTGATGTGGTTTCACTTACATGACTGTGCAGTACAACACTGTACATAAGGCTGTTGAATCAGTGAGGTAAAATCCTAGGACAATAGTGGTTAAAAGAAAAAAAAAAAAAAAAAAAAACACACACACAAAAAAAAAAAAAAAAAAAAAAAAAAAAAACACAAATAGTGAAATGATAAAACCATAAATTCTCAATTATTGAGGAGGCAAAAAAAATCTTGAAATTTGTTTGTATTTTAAGAAAATGAATGCAGTGTTAATCCAAGGTATAAATGAACATTCAGACCAAAATGTTAATTGTCCCTGGAGACAACTAACCCTAAATGGTCAGCCACCATTTAGAATCCAGTTGTTCAAAGGCAATTCCTAAAATATAAATATATACATTTGTATAATTTGATTATAAATTAAACAAATATTAACACACTAAAGCAAGGAAAAGAAGAGATGATCATCATACATGCAGGTAACAACAGACTCGGATTAAATGTTTAAGTAACATATTCAAGTAGTAGATTTTCATGACTTAAAACGTTAGTAATGAACTATCTCCCTATTTCTCCTCCCCTGCTATTTTTTTTTTTGTTCTGTTGAAGAAGAAAGTATGTTTTTATTTTCCTTTTTAAAGGCTATTCATTTTTTTTTTCAGACCTGTAGTTAAGGATTTTGGCACTAAATTGTACTTATTTTAAACCTGATACTGCTTTTCCAGCCTTTCCAGAGGAACAGGGAAGAGATTATTCCTAGTCTTCTCACAATCTGGGCTATTCAGACATAAAGTCATTAAACGATCAGCCTTTGATCAGTTACATAACTGCTGTGTCCTGCATTCATAGAGCCATTGTATTTTGGAATGTTGTCTACTAAATACCAGATGACCATTTATTCTTGCAGGCCAGTAGCTACCATCAGCAAGAGTTCTGGTTGTTTTAAATGAGTTTTCTTTCAAATTCAGTAGGAAAACAATCAAGATGGTGCATTCTTGCCTTAGTTTTGATTGCTAGTAAATCACTCTTCTAGCACATCATGCATTCCAACTCTCATCAATTAACATCCACTCTCTTCAGGAGATGACTAGAGGCACTTCTGCCTTAAAAAATAGATACGTTCTCTTGATCTTTAAGATTGATTCTGAGGAAAGATGTTCTACTGAATCTGCCAACACTTGGCTGTCTTGTCTATTCTTTGTACATGCTGATTCCCCTTTAGTGTAAGATCTTCAGTTCTGAAACTGTAATAATTATAATGTGTACAGGAAAACATAGCCTAAGAAATCTGAAAAACAACTGGTTTAAAATTTATTATTATTTTGTAGAGACTGGTATATATGGACATGCAGCTTCTATACCTGGGGGGACTCAGCAAATTTAGATTTTTGGACCTCATATTACATTTTTTACATACAAAGATTACATCTTTGCATGTAATAGCCTTTTGCAGAGCATTATATTCCTTGAAAGCGTAGTACATTTAAAAAAAAAAAAAGTTCTTTGCATCATTCCTCCCCCTATATCTCTTAAAGAAATTTACAGAATCTGTGGCTATAAACACATTTGCAATTAAAATAAATAATTTCACACTATCTAAATCTCCTTGGATGGTTAAAATTATTTCTCTCCTATCAGGTCAGAACACAAATCTCAAACACAATTCAGTGCGTCATGATTAGGGCAAGGATGTGGTCTTCTTCCTAACTCTAGACATACAAATCAGGAACCTTGTAGCTTAGGATCTTAGGAGAGAGCCTTTTTATTTGCCCTCTGGAGCACTCAGATGTTTGTACACTTAAGAGTTTAAGTTTGATACTATTCTCACATGGGATGTCATAAAGATTTTCGTAATATTTTATGATGTGTTGCAGTGTTAACGGGCCGTATACTTTACATAATGAAATTGGAAAAAAAAAGAAAAAGAGAAGAGAAAGAGGAAAGAGAAAGAGAAAGAGGAAAGAGAAAGAGAAAGAGAAAGAGAAAGAGAAAGAGAAAGAGAAAGAGAAAGAGAAAGAGAAAGAGAAAGAGAAAGAGAAAGAGAAAGAGAAAGAGAAAGAGAAAGAGAAAGAGAAAGAGAAAGAGAAAGAGAAAGAGAAAGAGAAGAGAAAGAGAAAGAGAAAGAGAAAGAGAAAGAGAAAGAGAAAGAGAAAGAGAAAGAGAAAGAGAAGAGAAAAAAAGTGGACAGATGTTATTTTGTTTGTTCTGATTTAATTTTTGTAAAGTGTGATGGGTTTTCCAAACAAGTCAGAATTAGGGCACATGTTCCAAAGGTTATCTATAAGATAATCTCTTCAGAGATGGCAAGCAAGATGGTATTCATTTTTGCACCTCTGCACAAGTGATTGTTATCTGATACTTATGCCTTACCATTCTTTGTTGAAATGTTGACGTTGCCATGATATTTTCAGTGCAGGAATAGACAGGACACGAAGAACGCGTGACAGATCCGGGACTGTTTAATTTATGGAATCACAGAAAGGTTTGGTTTGGAAGGGATGTTTAAAATCAATGATTTCCAACCTCCCTGCTGTGGACAGGGACATCTTCCACTAGATCAGGCTGCCAAAATCCCAAAACTCCATCCAACCTGGCTTTGAAAACTTCCAGGAATGGAGCATCCGCAACTACTCTGGACAATCTTTTCCAGTGCTTCATAGTAAATAATTTCTTCCAAATATCTAATCTATATCTACCTTGTTTTAGTTTAAAACCATTACCCCTTGCCCTATTGCTACATCCTCCCACTTTTTTTTCTTCTGTAGGCCCACTGTAGGTACTGGAAGGTAGCTATAAATTATCCCTGGATTCTTCTCTTCTCTAGGCTGAATAATCTCATCTCTCTCAGCTTGTCTTCATAGAAGAGGTGCTCCAGCTCTCTGATCATCTTAGTGACATTCCTCTGGACCTGCTTCAACAGGTCCATATCTTTTGTTTGCTGAAAACAAGTGCGATCTCATAAGAATGAAGTACAGGGGGAGAATCATGTCCATTGACCTGCTAGCTACACTTCTTTTGATGCATCCTAGGAAAAATTGGGCACATTGTTGGCTCATATTCAGTTTTTTATCCACCGGTACCCCCAAATCCTTTCCTGCAGGGTTGCTCTCAATCCAGCCGTCCTTTACCTCAGTCTTTAGTGGCAAAATCAGTTGCTCGCTGGATACCCAGTACCCTGAACTGGCAGAAGGGGATGGGGAGCAGAATGTGACCCTCACTATCCATGAGGAAATGGTTGGTGACCTGCTATGGCACTTGGATGTACGCAAGTGGATGGAGCCAGATGGGATCCACCTGAGGATACTGAGAAAACTGGCAGAGGAGCTGGCCAAGCCGCTTACCCGTCATTTATCAACAGTCTTGGCTATCGGGGGAGGTCCCAGTCGACTGGTGGCTAGCAAATGTGATGCCCATTTACAAGAAGGGCCAGAGGGTAGACCCGGGGAACTATATCACTGTTAGTTAGACCTCAGTGCCAGGGAAACTCATGGAGCAAATTATCTTGAGTGTCATCACGCGGCTCTTACAGGGCAACCAGGTGATCAGGCCCAGTCAGCATGGGGGTTTATAAAAGGCAGGTCTTGCTTGACGAACCTGATCTCCTTCTGTGACAAAGTGAAGTGCTTGGTGGATGAGGGAAAGGCTGTGGATGTGGTCTACCTTGACTTCAGCAAGGCTTTTGACACCGTCTCCCACAGCATTCTCCTCGAAAAACTGGCTGCTCATGGCTTGGACTGGAGTATGCTTCGTTGGGTTAAAACTGGCTGGATAGCTGGGCCCAAAGAGTTGTGGTGAATGGAGTCAAATCCAGTTGGAGGCTGGTCACTAGCGGCGTTGCCCAGGGCTCGGTGCTGGGGCCGGTCCTCTTTAATATCTTTATTGATGATGGGATCGAGTGCACCCTCAGTAAGTTTGCAGATGACACCAAGTTAGGTGCATGTGTCCATCTGCTCGAGGGTAGGAAGGCTCTGCAGGAGGATCTGGATAGGCTGCACCGATGGGCTGAGGCCAACTGCATGAAGTTTAACAAGGCCAAGTGCGCCTGGGCCGCAATAACCCCAAGCTGAGCTACAGGCTGGGAGATAAGTGGTTCAAAAGCTGCCTGGCAGAGAAGGACTTGGGAGTATTGGTTGATAGTCAGCTGAATATGAGCCAGCAGTGTGCTCAGGTGGCTAAGAAGGCCAACAGAATCCTGGCTTGCATAAGAAGCAGTGTGGCCAGCATGTCTAGGGAAGTGATTGTCCCCCTGTACTCGGCTCTGGTGAGGCTGCACCTCGAGTACTGTGTTCAGTTTTGGGCCCCTCACTACAAGAAGAACATCAAGGTGCTCGAAAGAGTCCAGAGAAGGACGACGAAGCTGGTGAGGAGAACAATTCTTACGAGGAGTGGCTGAGGGAGCTGAGTTTGTTCAGCCTGGAGAAAAAGGCTCAGGGGTGACCTTATTGCTCTCTATAGGTACCTTAAAGGAGGCTGTAGAGTGGTGGGGGTTGGTCTATTCTCCCACGTGCCTGGTGACAAGACGAGGGGGAACGGGCTAAAGTTGCACTAGTATTGTTTTAGGTTGGATGTTAGGAAGATCTTCTTTACTGAGAGAGTTGTGAGGCATTGGAATGGGCTGCCCAGGGTAGTGGTGGAGTCACCATCACCATTAAAATTGAACTTAGCGATATGGTTTAGTGGAGGATTTGTTAGTATTAAGTCAGAGTTGGGACTCGATGATCTTGAGGTCTCTTCCAACCTAGACAATTCTGTGATTCTGTGATTCTGTGATTCTGTGTTCATACCAACACTGTCACTTGTCACTGGTCTCTGCTTTTATGTCAAGGTGTTTACCACAACATTCTGAATGTGATCATCCAGCCAATTCCTTATGCACTGAGTGGTTCATCCATCAAATTCATGTCTCTATTTTATACACAAGGTTGTTGTGTGGGACAGTATCAAATGCTTTACACAATTCCAGGTAGATGACATCAGTTACTTAAATGACTTTGGTTGCTGCAGTTAGAGAAGAGAAGACTCAACAGGGAGCTCATTAACAAATATAAATACCTGAGGGAAGGGTATAAGGAAGAGGTAGAGGGAGCCAGACACTTCTCAATGTTGCCCAGTGACAGGGTAAGAGGCAGTAAGCACAAACTAAAATACATAAGATTCCTCCTGAACATCAGGAAATACTTTTTATTTTATTTTTTATTTTATTTTATTTTATTTTATTTTATTTTATTTTATTTTATTTTATTTTATTTTATTTTATTTTATTTTATTTTATTTTATTTTATTTTATTATTTTATTTTATTTTATTTTATTTTATTTTATTTTATTATTTTATTTTATTTTATTTTATTTTATTTTATTTTATTTTAAACCCATTTGAGTGACTGAGCATTGGCACAGCTTTTTCAGAGAGGCTGCATACTTGGAGATGCGCAATAGCCATGGTCATGAGCAAGTGGCTCTAGGCAGCCCTGATTGAGCAAAGGGTTTGGACCAGATGATCTGCAGAAACTCCTTCCAACCTCAACTGTGTTGTGATTCTGTGTTTCTGTGACCCTAACTTATTTTCTTTGCTCTCTTCAGGTTACCACTTTCATCTTTACTCATCATCCTCATCATGCCCCAAATCCCATTTTAAATTCCTTTCTGACATATCTCATTCAAACTTATGCATTACCTCCCTTTACTTGCCCTGTATAGGTTCATTTTGAAGTGTTTTTTGCGTAGCTAGACATAGTCATCCTAGTACACCTGATTATATTTTCTGTCTTTCTGAGCCTTGCCTTGTCAATTGCTTGTCTATTACAGTAGTAGGACCCTGCAGGATCATACCTACATCTGTCTCCTCACGTCAGTTTTCTCTCTTACACTCCTCTTTCTCCCATAACACATCTACTGGTATCTTGGACCTGACTTCCTTTCCCAGTGTATTCATAACAAGACCATCTATTTATTTATTTATTTATTGCTGATAGGACTTCTCGTTCTAGCCTATTGCTAATCTAAGCTTTGAAGAACTGTTCTTTATGTTGCCCACATTCAAATCATCTAATCTTTCTGTAGGGTTTGAACTTCATAAACCACTCACTAGCCAATTTTTAGGTCATGTAGTTGGATGGCATAGATCTCTGCATAGTCAGGATCATTCTTATTGAAGATAGAATCTTATTTACTAGCTCTTTGGAGTAATGGGTTTTTAAATATATGACGGTAAGTTATGTTAATAATTTTTTTAGAGGAACAGGAATAGGTACTTCTCTAACACAAAGATTATCTCAATCAGTACACCCCACTCTAGCATAAAAAGGTTTTAGTTTCTAGTGAGAGCTTTTGACTGCATTTTCTTATCCTTATTCTAGAAAATGGACAGGTTATTTTGATTAGTGTTTTTCACAGTCCAGCCCCCGATAAGGACATGAGCTCCATCTAGGCTTGTACAGACTTAGTTCTCTTCATAATAGTTTATATGGTGCTATGTTATGAATTTGCGACTAAAACAATGTTGGTAACACAGTGATATTTTAATTGTTGCAGACCAGTGCTTAAACAGAGTCAGGGACTTTTCTGCTTCTTTTTGCTGCCCTGCCAGTGTTGAGGCTAGGTGTGCACAACAGGTTAGGAGGGGACAGAACCAGCACACCTGACTACAACTGACCAAAGGGATATTCCATACCATACGACATCATTCTCAACAATAAAAAGTGGAGAGAAAAAAGAGGGAAAGAAGTGGGGTAGAGCATTTGGAGTAATGACATTTGTCTTCCCAAGAAACTGTTACACATGATGAGACCTGCCTTCCTGGAAATGACTGAACTTCTATGTGCCTGCCAGTGGAAGGAGTGAATGAATTGCTATCTTGCTTTGTACTCACACAGCTTTTGCTTTACCTTTGAAACTATTTTTAACTCAACATTTGAGTTCCCGTACTTTCACCTTTCCAATTTGTTCCCCATCCCACTAGTGGGGAATATCAGAGTGCCTGTGTGTGGCCTGGCTGCCTACTGCAGTTAAACCCAGCTACCGAAATAGGTTTCTTAATGGGAAGTGTTTGGAATTGTTAATGTCTGGCCTTACCACCATCCTCTCGTATAACTGTAAGTTCTGCACTATCTACTATTATTAATAGATTAAAACTTCCCCACTTACTATTTTTCTTTGTCAGGGCCTCCAGTAGACTAATTTTTATCAATAAACTTGTTTTTATGAGATGAGGTACTCTATCATTTGCATGTGATTGCTTATGTATACAGAGTAGTAAAGTTGAAACCATAGTTATTCATGTACTTTTACAATAAATGTCTTATTTGCATACTTTATCTAAATAACAGTTGTTGATAACTGAGTTATTCATTCTTAACTCATCAAAACCTGATACAGATATATAGATATAGATATAGATATAGATGATATAGATATAGATATAGATATAGATATAGATTAGATATAGATATAGATATAGATATAGATATAGATATAGATATAGATATAGATATAGATATAGATATAGATATAGATATAGATAGATATAGATATAGATATAGATATAGATATAGATATAGATATAGATATAGATATAGATATAGATATAGATGATATAGATATAGATATAGATAGATCTTTTTTCCAGCTAGTGTTATAAAGCACTGTGAGAACATCATGCAGGTTAGGATCATCATTTTCAGAGGTGACTGGCAACTAGAGAAATTCCTCATTTTACTATCAGCTTCTGCTATTTTTATTTATATCTCCCTACTGAGTCTGGAAATAGCTATTGCAGAAACTGTCACTAATCTTTTTCCAAGGGAAGATTTCATTATCAGATATCAGCTTTTCTAATTCATTTTTTTCAGTCACTACAGTCACTACTTCCTTTTTTTTTTTTTTTTTTTGTATGGCTTTGCTGTCTTCTCCACATAAAGCAGCAGCCTTTTCAAGCTAGGTGTGTGCTTTTAAAATAGAATTATGTCAAATTTTCTGTGATGAGAAACGATGTGGTTTATGTCCACTGGACATAAAATCTTTACTCTACTTCTTTTAGATTCAAGCTTCTTCATTAATTCATTAAACTTGAATTAATGTGCTAAATTATAAACATTTATATTTACCTTTTTAAGTGTTCAAAGATTAACATTTGATTAAGAATGTCAAACAGCTAGTTGTATCATTTCTGCTGTAATATTTATGCAAAGCATTCATGGACTCAAGCTGTCTCTTTCAGAAGTTGTTGGGAGTTAGTGCTAGTAACCAAAATTATTTCATTTGTTTTAGTGTCTTGGAGAGAATATCATGGTGGTTTTACCATGCTAGGCAGCTAAACACCACAGCCACTCTCTCACTCCCCCTCCTTATATGAGAAGGGGAAGAAGTAAAGTAAAGAACAGGTCATGGGTTGAGATAAGGATAATTTAATTGAAGGAAAAAAAATAAAAATTGTTAAGGAAAGTTTATTATTAACTAAACAATTTAACTAAAGGAAAAAAAAAAAAGGAAAAGGGAAAAGGTTGGGGGAAAGGGAAAACAAAACAAAACAAAATGAAGGCTATGTGGAAGTACAGAGGAAAGAAATTACTCTCTGCTTCCCATAAATGAGCAATGCTTGACCACGTCCTTGAAGCAGGGCCTCAACGCACGTATCTGGTGTTCAGGAGGAGGACTGATGTTTTCACAATGAGAGCCCACCTCTCCCCTCTTCTTCCTTTTTCCACCTTTTATTGCTGAGTGTGACATCATATGGTATGGAATATCCCTTTGGCTGGTTTAGGTCAGCTGCCCTGGTGATGTTCCTTTTCTCACTTTTTTGCCCACACCCTAAGAGGGTTAGAGAGAGTCCTGATGATGTGCAGCAGACACAACACTGGTGTGATACCACTACTGTTCTAGCTACAAGTGCAGAGCACAGCACTGCATGGGGTGCTGCAGGGAAAGTTAACATCCCAGCCAGACCCAGTACAAATAGTCACCAAGAATATCTAATCTGTAGACTGTGCTGTCAAAACATATATCTTACCAGCCATAAAAGAAACCATACTGTTGAAGTCAACAGATATGATAACATATTGACAGTGCATTCAGAGGAGCAAAAGAAGAACCTATGAAATGGTTATACAGTAAGCAATTCAAATTCCTTCCTCCACAGTCAAAAAAAAAAAAAAAAGTCCAATTGAAGATCGCTTCTGTCTCCAAATATCCCACCTCCTCATCCCAATATCTCACCTTCTCACTGCACTTGGCCCATTTACTGAAGAGGAACCAAAAATAAAATGTAAACACATAAAACAAGTTTTAAGTTTCACATTGGAGTGAATTTTTTACCCTGATTTCATTCATTCATTGTTCAAAGCACTTTAACCGAAACCACATCTTGTAAACAAGAGAATTATGTTGAATACTGATATAGACAAGTAAGAACTGATTGAGTAAGAAAGGCACATAGATTGTTCATGTTTAGAATGTGCTACAGACCGACTTTATTGTTTATTGAAAGCCTAAATTAAATAGGAGATTTATTTGATGCTACTTAATGCCAAATATTAAACCATTAAAAAGTTTAGATTTTTTTTTTTGTGAATAAATATAATTACTGCTACAGTTGAATATAAAGTATTCTGTATTCTAAAGCGTGATGAAAGTTAGAAGAATATTCTTTTTTATTTTTATTTATTTTTATTTTTATTTTTTAATTTTACTTTCTCTATGTTTAGTTGTTTTATATGAAGTCTGGTGAGTAACAACCATGTCTAACAGATAGCTTTACTCTGAACAATTACTGTGTTAGGGCCAACAGTGTGCTAGTTTAGGCCTTTTAAAAAGCTGGCTGCATAGTCTGAACAGAGAAGTAAATAAATAAGAAGTTTCCAATCTCTCATTTGCTCAAAAGTCTCAAGTCTCATTTTGCTGTTGCTTATATTGCTGAGGAATAAGAAAGGGGAGATGATATTCCTTTTCTGTCATAATTTTTAAAAACACTAGAAGTAAATCTGTATGACATGAATTTTGTAAGTAAATATACTATTTTTTTTGTTTGTTTTGTTGGCACAGATGTGAGGAGAAGAAATAAACAGTGATACACACTGCATAGAATATGGGTAGTAAGAGAAAAAATAAAAACAAGGGCTTGTGTTTAGGTTTACTGCTGACTCTGTGTAGGACTCTGTTTCATCTAATCTCAGGCACCTACAACATAGATGTTGATACCTAGCTTGTTTTCAAGACTCCCTTTATAAACAATGGAGACAAACAGGCTCTTCTGCGGTACAATTCATCTCATTTTAAAGGTAATGGCTAAAATCATGTGGATGAATTTGAAGATATTTCTCTCTGTTGTCTAGAAAGGGAGGCCAAACAAATTACATGTAGCTTATAGATGTATAGAAATTAAATGAAATACACCTTATTTCTGATGATTAATAAAACAGAAGAATATGGACAGAAGATTACTCAAAGAGTGTTGTAGTCTTGATCTGATGTTGTTCTTTTGTATTTTGTTTGGAAGTATTATTTGGTTATAGGTAAGCGTTTTTATTTGCTTGTCTGTTTTTTAAATGCTGCCTTTGGAAAGTCCTGTAGAGTCTCGAAGCAACTAAGATCAGTTCTTCCTTGGTAATGTACTGGACCATCTTTAATTCTCTAAGCTTTTTTCTTCTCTTGGTAATGGATTGTCTTGTCTAATTTCCCCACTTTTCATACCTGTTATATTTTAGTCTTTCTATAAGTATGAAAAGGTAAGACTTGGTTTCCTCGCAGTGATCGTTTACATTGTAAGTAGCTTTAAACATCTAAAATCACATTTTGCACTTTTACCAGTTTTCAGTAAATTCTACCAAATGTCCTAATAGCTACCTGAGTGGGCAGCTCCTCCTTAAATACTTAGCCTGTGGCAATATTTCCCTTGGAAGCCTTGTATAATGCTGAATATATCCTCTAAGACCACCTGAAAGTGTTTAATTCCCTCTGAACTCAATATACACTTCACAAGAAGTACACAGGAAATAATTGGATCTTAAGCAAATGCAAACTGGAAAGCAGGAAGGATCTGAGTATGCAGAGTACTGAGTCTATTTCTGTCACATCATTTAAATTCTGCTTCCTTTCAAAGTAACACACAAACAACATTTACAGTCTACAAATGAAATCAATTAAGAAGTTACAAGTGAGGCCTGAGTCATTTGCAATACTAGTGGGACCATGAGGTGCTAGAGAGAAATCTAGGTTTCTGCTTGAAGGCTATGCTATCACTTTTTTATTAAAAACATTTTTATAGAATGACAGCAAAATAACTATAAAATGAAGAAGTGGAAACCCATGTTAAACATTAGATGACAGATTTGAATTCCTGTTGGAATGTAGATTAATATTTATCAGTATAAGTTTAGCTACTGAAAGGTCTTTTTAATCAAGGTGAGAGGCAATTTTTATTAGACAACATTTAAAAATGGATAAATAAGCAAGTACAGATTAAATGTCTGAGTCATAGCAAAATTGTAATAAGGATAAAAGCATATATTCAACTGTAATCCACCAAAGGAAACAACAACCATTTATACTTGTAGCAAAGCTATAAAAGCCACAGCCTTTGCACTAAGGATAAATTTGACTTATACTTCAGAATTTTCATTTCCCCTGTGTATAAAGGAGGAGGAAGGAGTATAACAGTCTTTGCAGATTTTTGTGCTGGAAGTGGTAGGTTGAAGTTCTCTGGTCTCTGAGAAGGGAGTAGTGAGCTTGTTTTAAGGTTAGCATAACATCTCTGAAGCATCCTTGTGTTCAGCTCCAGAATGTAGAGGCTCTGAGTGCATCTAACTAGGCTAATTAAAAGTAATAGAGACAGGGCAATCTCTTCTGCCAGATCACATACACAGTGTTTTGGAAATACAAGCATCTAACTAAGGAGAAATTTGAATGGGGAATAGTAAGACTTTTCAAACTGAGAAAACTGAGAAAAACAAAACAAGAACAACAACAACAACAAAACACAAATGCAATTCCCCTTTTTACTCCTTCTGCTAAGGTGGACGCAGAGGAAGAGAGGAAGAATGGTGCTGTAATTGCCTACTCTGTTTTGTTCACAGGTGTCCTCAAGATCTGAGCACAGCATCTCCTGCTTCACTTTTAATTTGAACTAACCACAATTCCTTTAGAAGGCTTTCTGAATGCACTTGTTTGTAAGCTGTATTAATGTCAAACCTAAATCCAACTGCTGAAAGTGAAATAAAAATTTAATGTAGAATATTACCTGACATTTTACATAACATCCAAAATGTTTCTTTGTCTTACCTTCCCTACAGTCCCCTCCTCCTGATAGGTTCTGAAAGGGGACATAAAAAGCATGATGAATAAGGCTGGTTCAAGCATAAAATCTTGATTGATTGAATTCTTGTATGGGTCTCACCACTTCTGATTGGGACAATGAGCAGAAGAGGCTTATAGACTCTTGACACTCAAATTAGAATGAGAAAACCTCCTAAGGACCATCATTTCCTGTCTCAGCTGAGTGCCCGCTCATGCAGAAGAGAAATGTTCTGCATTGTGAAGCTGCTTTGTGAGGATTTCAGAAACACTGACACTGTGGCCAGGCAATTTTTCTGAAATTGCTTGTGCAGAGCATTAAATGATGGTTGAATGAAACCTTGTTGGTCTTGTGGTCTTTTTTTACTTTCTCTAAAGAGAAGTGAAATAGTTTAGTCTTTTCCCTTGGGAGCACTTACAAATGCATTTCTCAGAAAAGATCCTGGTAGTAGAAAGAGAATTATTTATTAATGGAGGCATATTTTATTCTCCTTAGAAAGCAGCTGTGTGGATTGTTTTTATTCTTGTTTTGTAAATGAATAATTTTGACTTTGCATTTATCTGAAGGAGTCTTGCATTTGTATTTTATATTGAAGAAAAGAACATTAGGATACCTTGTAGAAAAGAGAAGTAATATATTTTATTTTCCAGTGAACTAAAACCTTTATTAGGCATGTGGACTCATAACTGAAAAATCATTTCTGGAAAAAAAAAAGATTCTCAGAGATGAAGTTTGAAAAAAGTCAGTCTGTCTTTAACAATACCACTCACCTCATTTATTTAGTTAGTTAGATATAATTTTTATTTTTTAGGTTGTGATGGACCTCCTTAGTACCTGTCACACTTTCTGGTGTCATAAATATCACTGTTATTTGCATTTAGTTAATGGAACTCATTTATTTATTTATTTATTTATTTATTTATTTATTTATTTATTTTCCCACAAAATTGTATTTTATTTG
This sequence comes from Anas acuta, assembly GCF_963932015.1. Classification (NCBI taxonomy): domain Eukaryota; kingdom Metazoa; phylum Chordata; class Aves; order Anseriformes; family Anatidae; genus Anas; species Anas acuta. Next base: position 40,360,710 of record NC_089017.1, on the reverse strand, counting down.
CATTTGTAATTCTGGAACTCTGGCACTTATGCTAAATCAAATATCTTCTGACATGTTTAATGGAAGCATTGATGCCTTCCTAGAAGTGATGTTGCAGAAATTTGAGCTATTGCAGTGGTTTTACTCTGATGGGCAGCCAAGCTCCACTGTAATCTTTCTCTCACTCCCCGTCCTCATAGGAGAAGTGGGAGAAAATATGATGCAAAGAGCTCAAGGATTGAGATAAGGACAGGGAGAATGATCAACAATTATGATGGTCAAAACAGACTCAGAGTAGGGAGACAGTAAAATTTATTGCCTATTACTAAAAAGCTATAGAAGTGAGAAACAAAGGAAAAAACAAAACAAACAAACAAACAAACCACAAAAACACCTTCCCTCCATCCACTCTCTTCCATCTCTCTCTCTCTCTTTTTTTTTTTTTCCTCCTTTTTTTTTAAATATACTCTCACAGAGGTGTAAACAACATTGTTTATTGGATCAGCTCTTGCGATTGGCGGGCCCCTTATCTAACATGGGGCAGCTTCTGAATTCTTCTCACAGCACAAAGGCCTCCTGCTACCAAAACATTACCACATAAATCCACTACAGCTATCTACAGGAATCAAAGCTATAACAATGTACATTAGGAGAGTATAATGTAATGTGTAAAATTTAAACAAAGATTTGTAACTAAATTGTTAGGAGATAGTACATCCTTTCTTAAACAATAATTGGTTCTGATTCTTCTGAATTACAGATCCAGACAATCCCTTCCTCATAAGAAACAAACAAACAAACAAACAAACAAAAACCCACCTGTTGTAATCTCTTTGTGTCTCTTTGCAAAAGTCAGTCTTGCCTTAAAAGTACTGTAATCTCATTTATAAAACGTAGAGTGGAAGACAGGATGTCAAAGAACTGCATTGAACAGCTTTTCTTGTCAAGTGATTTTTTTGACACTTTGTGTTATTACCTATACAAAACTTTCAATACTGTATATGGCATCACATAAACATACATTATGTGTGAATTAATGTCTCTTGACGATGGGAATGGGAATCTATGCAGTGGGAAGCAGTTTTTTATTAATTAGCAGTAATCTTCAATAGAAGATTATTATCATACATTGGATAGAGTAAAAAATTAAACAATATAGAGTAAAAAATTAAAAAATATTTGATGTCTTTCAACACAATAAGGCTGGATAGAAACACTTAAATGAAAGATAACCTCTTCTAAACAAATTATGGCATGAGAAAATTCAGCCTAAGTCATGGGCAGACTCTTCACTTTTACTGACAGGCAAGGCAGATTAGTAAGTAATGCCTTACTTAAATTTATGTTAAGCTAATTAAGTTCATATAAAGGACAATAAAAAACAAAGGGTAGAATCTGTAAGAAACACCTCAGGGAATATAGTCTAATTAGAGAAAACATGTAAACCTCATCACCAATAATACCTTGCAAGATGAATGAAGAAAAACATATGTATTACTGTTAAAAGTAGGGTGAGGGGAATTAACAGTGTAAATAAACTTGATCCTTAAATGAACATATTTAATGATTACGTGATTTTTGCCTGTATTCTTCAATTTTTTATTTTTTATTTTTATATGCTGTTCTACATGAATGTAAGGTGACAGGATAACATTAAGAGAAAGTTGCATGTGTATTTATTTTCTCACATCCAAAAGAGAACATAGAAAACTCAACAATATTTTGTGAGTACGACAAAACTCAGGTCATAATTCTAGATAGGAGAGTGAATTTAATGCTTTAACATTTCTAACTTTTTACGCATGTATTCTAGTCCACATTCTTGTATTGACGAAATAAAAACATAGGGGAGAGACAGGACAAAACTTATGTTAGTGTGTATTCTGTTTGCTTTTTCTAATGATGTCTCTTTATTTGAACATGCCTAGAGACTAATCTGGCTAAACCAGATCATACGGTGGCTACAAGAAAATGAAGTCCTTATCATAGAATCATATAGAATCATAGAATCATAGAATCGTAAAATCATAGAATCATAGAATCATAGAATGGCTTGTGTTAGAAGGGACCTTAAAGATAATCTGTTTCCAACCCAGCTGCCATAGGCAGGGATGCCAACAACTAGACCAGGTTGACCAAGGCCCCATCCAGCCTGGGCTTGAACACATTGATGCAACATCCACAGCTTCTCTGGCCAAACCGTTCCACTGCCTCACTACCTTTTGTGAAGCCCTGCTGGCTGTCTGGGATCACCTCCTTGACTTACATGTGCCTTAACGTTGCCTCCAGGAGGATCCACTCCATGATCTTCCCAGACACAGGGGTGAGGCTGATTGGGCTGTAGTTCTACTGGTATTCCTTTCTACCCTGTTTAAAAATGGGAATGACGTTTTCCTTTTTCCAGGCACCGGGGACTTTACCTGACTGCCATGATTCTTAAAATACGATGGAGACTGGCATGGTGAGTACATCAAATTCCCTCAGGACCCTAGGATGAACATCATCAGGACCCCATAGTATTAAGTTGCCTCCGGAGGTCCAGAACTTGCTCTTTATTTACAGTGGGAGGGATTCTGCCAAGGTACCTGTAGAAGCCCTTCTTGTTTTTTTTTCTTTAATCTCTCACCAAGTTTAGTCCTGTCAGTGCCTCGGCTTTTCTGATCCAATCACCTGCACATCCTGATGGCATTTCTGTACTCTTCCCAGGGCACATGGCCCTGTTCCCGCCACCACTGCATTTCTTTCTGTTGCTTAAGTTTGACCAGCCGATCCTTGTTCAGCCATGCTGGTTTCCTACCTTCCCTGCTTGATTTATTATGTATGGGAATAGAGAGGTTTTAATGCTCTAAGAAAAATGTCCTTAAAGAGTTGCCAGCTCTGATCAGATACTCTGTTCCTAAGGAAAGTGTCCCATGAGATCTCATCCACTAATTCCAGCTGGAAGTTCGCTCTTCTGAAATTCAAGGTCCTGTATTTGCTCTTAGCCAGGCCCATATCCCTCAAGATCACAAGGTCAACCAGGGCATGGTCACCACAACCCATGCTTCCACACTGTCACCAGGTCCAGACATGCTTCTCCTCTGGTTGGTTTGTCTAATGTCTGGATGAGGAATTTGTCCTCAATACACTCCAAGAGTCTCCTGGAGTTTTTACTGCCTGCCACATAGCTTTCCCAGCAGACGTCCTGGTAGTTGAACCCCCCCACCCCCTCCCTCGCCCCAGGAGGAGAGCCTGTGACCATGTTGCTTCTTGTAGTTCAAGCAGGAAGACCTCATCAACAGGCTCCCCTTGATTAGGAAGTCTGTAGTAGACCCCAACCACAAGGTGTCCTTTATCGGTCAGGTCCTTGATTTTTACCCACAGGCTCTCAACCTACTCTTGGCTGTTTCTTAGAGGCAACTCTTCACAATCTATCTATTTCTTAACATAGAAGGCAATGCCCCCACTGTTCCTTCCCTGCCTCTCTCTCCTGTAAAGCTTGTAGCCCTCCCTTCCAATGTTCCATCTGCGTGATTCATTCAACCACATTTCCAAGATAGCGTAGAGACAATAGTTTTCTAATTGTTCTATGGTTTCCAACTTCTGCTTGTTTCCCATGCTGTGTGCATCAGTGTAGAGGAAGTTCAGCCAGGCAATGGGCTGCATCCCCTTTTTAGAGGAGTCCTTCCTAACTCCTATGGGACAATTCATAGGTGTTTCTCTGATGTTTTCTAAAGAATTGGTATTCAGTGGTTCTTTTGTGTCACTTACAGGTACAGACCCTTCCCCCACTGAATCTAGTTTAAAGCCCTGCTAATGAGTCTGGTCAGCTTGCAGCCCAAAATGCTCTTGTCCCTCTTTGTCAGGTGTGTCCCATCCTGTGGCAGCATGCCCGGTCTCTTAAAAGCATGCCTGAGACTGGAGAATCCAAAACCTTGAACATGGCACCAGCTACACAGCCATTCACTCACCTGATCCATATGCCACCTCCTCCTTGGGTCCCAGCCTGCAACAGGGAGAGTTGAGGAGAATACTACTTGTGCTCCTGATCCCTTCAGCGTCTTTCTAATGGACATAAAGTCCCTTCTGATGTTTCATAGTCTCCTTGTTGCAGCCTCAGTTGTCCCTATGTGAAAGAGCAGGAATGGGTGATAATCCTCTGGCTTAACCAAGCTCAGTATCCTCTTTGTGATGTCATGGATACAGGCCTCAGGCAGGCAGCAAACCTCCTGCAAAATACTGTCTGGGTGGCAAATGAGTGCCTCAGTGCCTCTCAGAGAGCAATGTCCAATCACCAACACCCTCTGTTCATTTCTTTTCTTTCTGTGGCACTGCTTCTTATACATGTGGTTTGCTGGTCCACTTTTTGCAGTTCCCTTTCCTGGGTCTTGACTATTACCGCTGTTGTTGTTGACACCATCTCCTTTTTTGAGCCCCAGAGCATCATATCTGTTGTGTAAGGGCACCTCAGGGACAAGGGGGAGATTCCTCACTCTGCTCTGAGCATAGACAAGGGTCCAGACTCTGTTATCTTGTGAGTCTGTCAATTCTGCCATGCTGGAAGCAACCTTACTACCTCCTTGTGAGGACTTAAGGCAAGGCTGTTGCTCAGCCCGTGCCGGCGCATGATGCCACGTGTTGATCTCTTGCTTGCATTCCTGAATGCATCACCATGGCTGAGCTCCTCTTGCAACGTGGCAACATGTTCAGAGAGTTCATGCAGCTGGACACACTTGCACCTGTGACACCCAGCTCTGCCTTCAAGCCCTTAGGGGGTCCTCCAAATTCTGGAGTTCCCTGAACCTGAAAGTGTGATCAGCTCTTTCAGTCCTTGGGAGGTCTGTCTGGGTAGAGCTTGGGGGGTCACTCCCAGCTCTGCCCAAGCCTAGCCAGCCAAACTCATGAGGGCTGCCAGGTCCTGGCAGCTCCCTTGGCAGCCTCAAGTAGCTTTGATGCAGGAATCCCCCTGCACAATACGATCTCTGCTCTGCTCCAGAACGTGTCTGTCCCAGAGCCAATTGCCTCAGTGAACATAACAAAAGGCTCATCTGTAACAGAAGTCAAACCCTTTATACCTTACACCTTAAGATTGGATAAAGGTATCAGAATGGTAAGCATTTGTGGTTGAAAAAGATTAAGAAAGTTGTTAAGTATTTAAATACATGCCACCAAATTCTAGCATATGCATTTCTTCAGGTTACACATTGCCAGGCTGAGTTTCAACCCTTATGCTGCTTCCTCTGATCAAGAAAGTCTATTTAATAGAAATTTCTTTCATGTTTAGTCATCAGCCTGTAAGCATAGGAAAAGAGGATGATTTCTAGCTCTAGATGAGAAGACACGTTATTTTTAAGAGGACTTCCAGACATAAGAAGCCATATTAATATTAGAAGGATGTCCCCTTGCAGTATGTGCATAAATAACCATTAGGGCACTAGCAGACATGTACTTGAGGACATGATACTGTCTTTCTATGAGACAAGTCAATGCACTGCAAATCAAGTTGACATGAACCCCAACGCAAAGTTATTCCACAAAAATGAAAACAATTCATTTAACAGTTTACATGTAGACACAATCTCCAGTGGCTCTTAGAGGTGTTCAGTTAACAGAGGAAATCCTTCATTGTTTAGAGCACTTGAGAAGCCTGGCTACATTTTGTTAATACACAACCCTCTATATATTCCTTTAAAATAATTTTAACATATTCCAAAACTTTTCTGGATCTGAGATGGTTGCCACAACTTAGAAACAATGGTGGTAACTTTCCTCATAAGTAAGTCATTCCTCTCTTTCCTTTAACTGGTCTCCACTGTTGAAGAGTTAACCACTTTATGAAACACCAGAAAATCACAGCTACTGTTTCAGAGAAGTGGGGTGCAAAAACAATATCAATCTTGAGGACAGGTATCTGAATCTGTATGCGCTATTTGTAGCTTAGCTTATGTTCGGAGGCAACAGGTCACATCAACAGAGAAAAATCTATTGAATGACCCACAAGGAGATTTGATTCCACAAAATGGAATCAAATCCATTTTCTCTTGCCTTTCAATTGTCTAGGTTGGTTTTCTCTTCCAACCTAGACAATTCTGTGATTCTGTGCTTTAGCGAGGTGAGGGTTGGTCTATTCTCCCACGTGCTTGGTGACAGGATGAGGGGGAATGCGCTAAAGTTGTGCCAGGGGTGTTTTAAGTAGGATATTAGGACGAAATTCTTTACTAAGAGGGTTGTGAGGCATTGGAATGGGCTGCCCAGGGAAGCAGTTGAGTCACCATCCCTGGAGGTCTTTAAAAGACGTTTAGGTGTAGAGCTTACTGATATAGTTTAGTGGAGGACTTGTTAGTGTCAGGTCAGAGATTGGACTCAATGATCTTGAGGTCTCTTCCAACCTAGACAATTCTGTGATTCTGTGAAATTTTTGGAAGGATAATATTTAAGCTGCTGAACATAGTTATTATTACTGTCTCAATATAAGCCAGCAGTGCACCCTGGAAGCCAAGAGAGTAAATAGTATTCTAGAGCGCATAGCCAGCTGGTCAAAAGAGGTGAAAAGTCTTTGTTTCTGTTCCTGTTCCTGTGAGTCCTGTCACTTGGTACAAGTGAAAAGAGAATGGCACTTCCCCCTCCATTTCCCTCAGGAAGAGCAGTCGGCCTCTTCTTCTCCTGGCCAATCTGTTCCAATGCCTCGCTACTCTTTCTGAGAAGAAATATCTCCTAATTTCCAACCTAAACCTCCCCTGATACAACTTAAGGCCATTCCCTCTAGTCCTATTTTTGGTTATGTGGAAGAAGAGGCTGAGCCCCACCTCCCCGCAACTTCCTTTCAGGTAGTTGTAGGGAGCAATAAGGTCTCCTCTGAGCCCCCTCTTCTCCAGACTAAACAACCCCAGTTCTCTCAGTCGATCCTCACAGAACTTGTGTTCCAGGCCCTTCACCAGCTTTGTAGCCCTTCTCTGGATATGCTCCAGGGCCTCGATGTCTTTCTTGCAGTGAGGGGCCCAAAACTGAACACAGTATTCGAGGTGTGGTCTCACCAGAGCTGAGTAAAGGGGGACAATCACCTCCCTGGTCCTGCTGGCTGCACTATTTCTGATACAAGCCAGGATGCCATTAGGCTTCTTGACCACATGGGCACAATCCTGGCTAGTGCAGATAATGTCTGCAAATTTAAGGGTGAAGTCATCCAAACTTTGAACTTTCATCCAAAGTGTCAATACCCATGTGGTCAAAAGACATAACAATATGGGAACAGCACAAAGCTGTGTCATGGGAGGTTCAGACTGGACACTAGTAAAAATTTGTTTGCTGTGAGGGTGGTCAAGCACTGGAAAAGGATTCCTAGAGGTCTGATGTCCCATTTCTGTCATTGTTCAAGAGTAATTTCGATAATGCCCTCAATAATATGCTTTAACTTGTGGTTAACCCTGAGTAGGGATTGTACTAGTAAGAGAAGTCGGACTACATGATCTTTGAAGGTCTCTTCCAAGTGAACTCCTCCCCTCCCCTCCCCTCCCTTCCCTTCTCCTCTCCTCTCCTCAGGAACTATATAAAGGACAAAGTTAAGCAACTACAAAGAACACATATTTATACCCCCCAAAAAAACACCAAGAACCCAACTTCAGAAAATTTGTTAGCTTCAGCTACATTGTCTAAGAATATTTCTCAGATGTTTTCTTGTTTAAATAGCAGCATTTTACAAACTTATTAGACAAACTCTCAACAACTGTTGAGGGTTTGCTATGGCTGAATGTCATTTGCAAGTTGTTAGGAGATTAATCTCACCATCTGACTAATGATGGTTTAGCAAGGCAGCAGATCCATTCAAGGAAGAAATGTTCCCTATGAACAGAGAAAGTGCAAATGAGACCCTACAGTAATATCTGTTAATATGAATTGCTTATGCAACAGCAATTTCAATCAGTCTTTATAATTCCACATCTGATTTTTATATTCACAGACATTTACATTTTCTTTATTTTGCACATCCACCTGTATGAAGATTCTTCAATCATTCATATTCATGAGCACTAGAGAAATAAAGATTTACAAAAAAAAATAAAAATAAAAATAAAAGTGGTAGTTCCTGAGCTAGAGAAATTAGTTGTTTTGCTTTTTAACTCAGTTTCAAAAGTGCAGACAAACAAAGATAAATGATAACTCTTGTCCACTGAAGAGCGAAGCAGGCAAAAAGCACAGCTTTTCACAGCACCCATTAAATTTAAAGTAGATCCCCTGTTATTTTTTTAATATGTCTCAGTGATTCTGTAACATGCTGGTGGTATACTTTTCCTTTTCATGGAGCTTATTTTTAAAAAAAGGCTCTTCTTACCAACATAATGGGTAAACTCAAACTGGAATAGCTTATTATTATTGCAATATGAATGAATACTTCAGTTATTTGGAGGAAAGGAAAGGAAAGGAAAGGAAAGGAAAGGAAAGGAAAGGAAAGGAAAGGAAAGGAAAGGAAAGGAAAGGAAAGGAAAGGAAAGGAAAGGAAAGGAAAGGAAAGGAAAGGAAAGGAAAGGAAAGGAAAGGAAAGGAAAGGAAAGGAAAGGAAAGGAAAGGAAAGGAAAGGAAAGGAAAGGAAAGGAAAGGAAAGGAAAGGAAAGGAAAGGAAGGAAAGGAAAGGAAAGGAAAGGAAAGGAAAGGAAAGGAAAGGAAAGGAAAGGAAAGGAAAGGAAAGGAAAGGAAAGGAAAGGAAAAAGTCTTTCTCACTCCATCATCAACAATGGGGGGCCAGAGGAGAGGGGGGAGGACTGGAAATAGTGGGTGTCAATGATGACGAAGAGATTACTCATTAATTACTATCATGGGCAAAACAGACTTGACTCGGGGAAAATTAATCTAATTTATTACCAATTGAAAACAGAGCAGGAAAGTGAGAAACAAAGACAAAAACTAAAACATCTTTTTCCTCACTTCTTCCTCTTCTTCCCAGGCTCAACTTCACTCCTTCATTCCTCTCTCTTCTACTTCCTCTGAGCAGCATGGTGGCATGGGAAATAGGGTTGTTGTCAGTTCATAGCAGTTCCCCTTTGCCACTCTTCCACGGACTCATCCATGAGCTGCAGCTTCTTCCAGGGTACGTCCACCTGTGGTGGCATCAGGTCCGCGCTGTGGCTGGAGCAGAAATATCTGCTCCAGTATGTTCCTTCATGGGCTTTGGTGGAACAACCTATATCACAGTGTGTTGAGGGACTTCTGAAACAGCAAAGATCCCATGGCTTGCTGCAGCTGAGCAAACCAATCTACCAGGGCAGCTATGAGAAGTTCCCATTACAGTGTTCCCACATCACCCAATTGAGGAATTTAGAAAAATATTGTTGCCAGCAGCTGGCTTCAAGGACAAGGTCTACGTGACTGCTAACTACAAGGGGGGCTATTTTCTTGCAGGTGGGGTTGTTTTCTTGTAGTTGTTTGTCTGAGTGTTTTTGACCAATAATCTTGTGTGAGACACTATCCGCCCCTGTTAAGTTCACTGTAAAAGCTAGGCTATTCAGGTAATAAAATGGAGCATGATCTGACCATACTGGTGTCTGTCATGCTTTCAGCCATTCTTCCTGCAACAACAGTGGTTTTCTCCATGGGCTGCAGTGAAATCTCTGTGCTTGTAGCCTTTCTTAAATATGTTTTCCCACAGATGCCACCAGTTTGGGTGAAGGGCTCAGATGTCCACCTTGTGGTAGGGCCATCTGGAGCTAGCAGTCTGGCCTGTAACAGCCCCAGCCTCTCCTGACACCGTCCATCTCACAGACCCTCACTGTCAACACCTTGCCACAGAAACCTGATACACCATCTCACCAGTTTCACATTAACTACTGAATTTCTTACCTTAAAGGATAAATTCCCCCAAGACACTGAATGTCATGATTTATTAAACTCTATCGAGATAATCTTTACTGCATTTCTCTTGATTAAATGAATTTTCTTGTAAAAAAAAAAATATATATATATATATAAAATAATAATGATATGATATAAAAGATATTAGTTTAGTCTGACATCATTCACCTGTGATAAAAAGTGTTGTATTTTATATTATCTTCCATTTGCCTTCATCCTTGATTATTGTCTCTTTCTAAAGGAGACTTTGCTTATATCTGAGTTGAAACAGAAATCTGTGCCTGCTTTCTGTTGTTTTTTGTTTGTTTGTTTGTTTTTCCCACTTTTTTTCAAATACATTTGCAGTTCTTGAATACCTACTCCAGAATGGACAGATTAATTGCCAGTATTCTTATAATATCGTAGACTGTTTTCTTTACTAATAATTGCTTTGGAATTGTACTTATTTGCTTCTCTTTCCCCTTCCTCATTCCCTGAAGAATAGAGTATAAATAATTTCTATCTCGATTCTGCTCTTATATCCTCATTTTCCAATAAAAAATATGGATAATCAGTGAGCTTGCATTTAGGTAATATGTCAATGTGTTTTTACCCTTTTACCCTCTTTGTTCTCTCTCTCTCTCTCTCTTTTTTTTTTTTTTCTTCTGAAGAACTAAATAGTTTGAATATTTCAAATAGCCTTTTGTCTGCATGTACTTTTTTCACTGTAATTTTCCTCGTTTATATGACAGTGTCCATTACATCTTACTATAATGTTCAGTCAGATATATTCAAATTTCTTGAATGTTTCAGTTCAAAAAAACTGAACTAAATGTATCAGTTTAGTCATTCTTACAGTATGATTTATCCAATTTGTCAAAATATATTCATTTTTATACATTTATAGAAATCAGAACAATTAAGCCTTTCATAAGTTCATGTTTATTTGTCCTGTTGCTTAAAATGAATTGAACCTCTTTGAGGTATCTTGATTTGAAAGTGTTTTTCAAGAAAAGCTTTTGCAAGATTTTTACTAATTACTGGAAAATACCCAAAATAACATCCAGGTGAGTATTTGCTGGAAAAATCTAATAGCTGTCATTCCTGAGAAGACTTCTGTAGTGGAGAGTGTTTATGTTTTATAATATTTCCTTAATTACTTTTCTGACATCAATGAGTTCTGCATTCTTATCACAATCTGAGCTTGGGAAACTGAAAAGTGATGAGGCATATATTTTATAAGTGAACTTTTATAAGTTCACTAAAGTTATCTTGCAAGGGTATATGGGTCTGGTTGTAGTTAATGTTTTGAAAGTATTAGAGAAGTGAAATTATAAAATGGCTTTTATAATACGGTAGTAAGGATCTTAATTACCTCAAGATAAAGATATGTTCTTGGAAGAATGTATGAAAGGCTAAGGATGATTCTGCAACTAAAAGAATTTTTGGATTTGATTTTGACCAACGATGATCTATTTGTACTGTAAGTACTTTAAAATACTTATGAAGGCTTAATAATATCATTGATCACAGTATATATTTACCTGCATGTATTGAAAATTGTATTTTAGAATATTGTCATCTTTAAAAAAAAAAAAAGGTTATCAGGAATAAATCTTGAGAAATATTAACAAGAAAGTATTTAGATTTTATTCTCAGTCTTTCGTTTATATTTTGAATTACTCAGAATTATTACTTCATTTATATACAGCAATTCTCTTCTGTAAGATAGTGTTGATATTTGCTCTGTTAAGTAAATGTTTTCTAAATTCTCTAAATTTGACTCGTTTAGAAAAATAATTCAAGAAAATACTAAATGGCTAGGAAAAAACAATGTGTCTCTGAGAGAATACCTCACTAATACTTTACTATTCGTGTCCACAGGTGTGACGTTTGCAATGTAATGTTACAAATTCCTACTGGAAATTTTTACTGACCAGTGCCAAGATAATAGAAATAGCTTAGTTTGGGCAAGTCTGCCCTTAGAAAACCTGCAAAAGAGATCCAGGACCAAAAGACTGATGGTTAAATTAGGCGGTTGTTCAACTGCATATACCTAAAGTAAGTAAAATAGTTTAAATGCGTATTGATTCAATGTCTTTTTTCCTGTGGCAGGATCAGTCACAGAGGTAGGAAAATGAGAAAAGATTAATTTCAGAAAGAAATTTTTAATAGCAAAGGTTATGATATTTTAAGCTTATGAAATGTTTCTATGATGCTGCAAAAGCCTTAACTTCTAAGTGGATAGGATCTTTTAAAATGAATTGCACTTATAATAAATTTCTGTTTAAAATAAGTATTTCTGTTTTTTCTGTTCTAGTTAAATTGTTTTTTCTAATTGTTTCTAATTAAATTGTTTCAGTTAAACTGATTTGCAGTGTGATCTACATTCTTGTAGATACATCACAGAGTTAAAAACAGAAATAAACAAACAAAAAATTGTGTGTGACTAAGTTTACCCTGACTTTTTTTTTCATCATGTAAAATATATTTTTGGTATAGAAGGTTTTATGATATTTCTTATAATATTTCTTAAAGAAGGTTTTATGATATATTTTTTCTATTTCCTCTCTCATATCAGAGCAGCTGCAGGGGTGGCCTCTGTGTGTAGAGTCCAGAAGCTGTCCCATGTTAGACAAGAGAAAGCTCCAGTTAGCTCCCAAAGGGATGCACTGCTGTACAGAGCCAAGCCAATGAGCAATGTTGGTTGTGCCTTTGTGGGAGCACATGTAAAAAAATCCACGTCCTTTTTGAGCTGGGCTCCCCAAACTTGGGCATAGTACTCCAATGTGGTCTCACAAGGACAGAGTAGACAGAGTCAAACATCTCCCTCAACCTGTTGGCTACACCTCTATTGATACAGCCCAGGATGCACTTTGCCTTCTGGGCTGCAAGAGTATACTGCTGGCTTATGTCAAACTTTTCACCCACCAGAACCCCCAAGTCCTTCTTTGCAGGGCTGCTCTCAGTGAGTTCTCCACCCAGTCTGTCCTCATGTCTGGGACTGCCCCAACTCAGATGCAACACTTTACACTCAGACTTGTTGAACTTCATTATGCAGATATTCCTGCGGCAGCCACAGTATGGATCTGATGCCACAGCAGGTGGATGTACCCTGGAGGAAGCTGCAGCCCATGAAGAGCAGGAACAGTACTAGGCTCCTAGAAGAAGCTTCAGTTTTTGAAGAGGAGACCATGCAGGTTGCCTGGCAGGAGCTGAAGCTCAATGGGGGACCCTCACTGAACAATTCTGTTCCTAAAGGACTTCACCCATGGTATGGGCCCCATGCTGGAGTAGTTCTAGAACAACTACAGCCTATGTAAGAGACCCCATGCTGGAGCGGAGGAAGAGTGTGAGAAGGAAGGAGTGGCAAAGGGGAATTGGTATGAACAACCCTATTTCCCACCCCACCATGCTGTTCAGAGGAGGTAGGAGAGAGGAGAACAAAGGAGTGAAGTTGAGCCTGGGAAGAGGAAGAAGGGAGGAAAAAGGTGTTTAGTTTTTGTCTTTGTTTCTCACTATCCTGCTCTGTTTTCAACTGGCAATAAATTAGATTAATTTTCCCCGAGTCAAGTCTGTTTTGCCCATGATGGCAATATTTTTGTGAGAAATATTTTTTCATCAACTCATAAGTTTTTTCATCTTGTTTTCTTCGCATGTCTTTTTACGAGGTAAGTGGGTGAGCACCTGGGTGGACATCTGGCAAATTGCCAAGGCTAACATGCCACAGATGGTTAAGGACCATTATTATATTAATGAAATTATGAAGGAACCATCCCAAATTTTTCACTAGTTGCTTCCTTGCTGTCGCGTTAATGGATGTATCTGATTAACCATTACGGGCCCGGTCAGATTCAGGGTAATGAACCAGTCCAACATTCACCAACAACGCGTTAACCGTCTGGGGGTCCAGTCAGACATTCACCAACAATGCATTAACCATCTGGGTGTCTGTTCAGACATTCACCAACAACACATTAACTATCTGGGGGTTCGGTCAGACATTCACCAACAACGCATTAACCGTCTGGGGGTCTGGTTGGATTCAGAACACTGAACTATCACGAATAACCACCCTTACCCTAGTTGCATTTATTGAGAGCTATCACAATGCAATCAAATATGGTTTATTACAGCAACAGATAAACAGGTTCTTTTGGATTGCCGGCGATAGTGACTGTCTGTAAAAGCAAGCTATCATGCATGAAATATTCAGGTGTTACAGGTGTTACAGGTATGCAGCCTAGAAAAAAACGCATTAAAAGGATATAAGCAAGTATTCAGATCTCATCCAAAGGCATCCCAATGGAGGGGGAAGAGAGGCTCAGCCCGTCGAATAGTCCCAGGAGTCAGGAGGTCCTAAGGATGTTGTATTTCCTCAGGATGGTATCTCCCCTGACAGTGGTATCTTCCCTGACATCCCCTCTTTCTTGGGCCAATTTATATTATTTTCTATCTTTTAGGTGGAGCTTGAGTGACTCTAGTCAAGCATATCTTAGTTATGATTGGTGTAAAGTTCTCCTGTCTCCATTTAACGTAATAGGCTCCAAGAAATTCAGAACGCATGCCCAGTGAGGGGTGGTCGCACCTTGGAGGCAGGTAGCTTTTGGGATTTGGGATGGAGATGTGTTTTGGTATTATAATGATATTATAATGAGCAAAAAATACACTAGGGTACAGCATTTGTCAAAACATGACAGGTCCTTGGCTCAGGGTGGCAAAAGTGCAGCTTATCGGTCTTGGTGTGCACAAGAATAGAGTCCCCACCTGGTTACAGAGCCTAGCCATGGTGTCTCCACTCCACTCTACGCTCCGTGGTGTTCCTTAGGGCTAGCACACCAAGTTTCCCCAGTGCGATAGCATCTAAGGTTGGGAGCCTAGGGAACGCTCAGGTAATGCAGCTATGCCCTACCTTGAAAGCCTCTTCAATGCTGTACATTTTCCTTAAAAAATGTGAATGTTAGTTTTATTTTCCTAGTTATTTCAGGCAATTACACCACACTTGCTGCATGTAGCTGTGAAATTTGTGGATGACAATGTCAGAAGATACTGCTTCTCTTGAAGAGATAGCTAGAATTTGATGGTCCTGTAGATCAAAGTAATGGAATGAGAATGGCAGATAGACACGATGTTTAAGAATTTCATTATTAGCAAGCAATGATTAGACATGAATTTTTTGCATCTCTAATTTTATTTTTGACTGTTTAATTCTCATTCCTCCATTGTGACTCTTTTCTCCTCCATGATTAAATTCCTTCCTGATTATTCAGCTGAGCAGAAAGATTCATGGTAGGTGAAAGCACTTTTTTGGAAAACTAAATTTTCATCATTGAACAGAGAATCTGGGCTTCTAAGTTGTCCTAATAGCAGTTGCTATGGTGACATGCAGGTTGCAACAGTGGCTCTGATTCTCCTGCATGATTTCTAGTTCCACACTAAAGGAGTGGTTATGCTTGTGAATGGTTTCTGATGAGCTTTCTTTAGGGAAATACTGTGCAGACTCAAGCACTTTCTTTTCTCCTACCCATTTGTTATAGGTTATGACAATCACCAATTTCAACCTAAAAATTGATTGATGGAAGAAAGACACTTACTAATTTGCTCTCAGGTAACTGCTATTGGTAGACTTGGTTGGGATATAAAGGGGAAGCTCCAGACTAATGCAATTTTGATCTCAAAATTAAGCTTTGTTTCAATTCTTAGCAAACTCTTCGCTGCTTGCTCTTCATGGAAATTCTCCCTCTCAAGCTATGGTGGCTTTCAGCTTCTATATAATCGTTACGGTTTAACTTGGCAGGCAGCTAAGTACCACACAGTCATTTGCTCTCTCCCTGACAGTGAGATGGGAAGGAAGAATCAGAAAAAGAAGAAAAAGAGGAAAAAAAAAAAAAAAAAGATAAAACTCATGGATTGAGATACAGACAGTTTAATAAGACAGAAAAGGAAAGGAAAATAATAATAATAACAACAATAATAATAACAATAATAAAAACATATACCTATGTACAAAACAAGTAATGCACAGTGCATCACAATTGCTCATCACTCTCCAACTGATACTCAGCCAGTCCCTGATGCCCAGCCAGTCCCTGAGCAGCAGCCACCCATGCTCCCTGGCCAACTCCACCCAGTTTTTATTGTTCTGAATGATGTCATATGCAATGCAATGTGCTGTTGGCAAGTTTGGGTCAGCTGTCCTGGCTGTGTCCTCTCCCAGCTTCTTGTGCCCAGAATCCTTGCTGACAGAGAAGTATGAGCAGCTCAAAAGTCCATGACTCAGTGTAAGCACTGCTCAGCAACAACTAGAATATCAGTGTTAACAACATTATTTTTTTTCCTAAACGTAAAACACAACTATATATGAGCCACTATGAAGACAACTCTGTTTCAGCTGAAAACTGGACAACTACCCACTACCTGACACCACGTATATGAAAAGACGTCTCAGCTTTCTAATATTCAAGATTATGAAATCTTGAAACAAGAAACCAGATGATCATGTAGAATTTCAAAGTGGTTACCATATCTTTCCAACCTAGGCCTACAACAAACAGAGAAAAGGAAAACTTTTTCTATCTTTTCCCACAAATTATTGCCTTCCCACCCGCTTTTTAAGTTAAGCAGTTCGTTTGCAGCAATTCTGTTGTCCAAAAGTGACAGTATAACATATTACAGTAGAGTAACTTAGTTCAATTTCAGTACTATCAAAAGGTCTTCCACCCATGCTAATATAAGCAGGGTTATTTTTGGAATAGAAAAGGATGACAACAGACTTATTTTGAATAACATTTCTCCTATTAAGGAATCATGAGGGTAAGAGCAACTTGTTAATACTGAGTAGCAACAATTTTTCAAGTTTCATTATGGCAGCTAAAATACACTAAACACCAGTTTCATTCTCCTATCAGGCAACCTTTCTCTTGAGCAGCCCGCAAGTAGAGTAGACATTCCATCAAGTATCTTGCCTAGTTAGCGTTTGCTTAAATACTTAAGGAAATACATCATTGTACTTTAAATAAAATACAAGAAAATTCTTAACCTTTTTCATATAGAGATTCAGTACTGTCCTGGCTGTGTCCCCTCCTAGTTTCTGGTGCACCCCCAGTCTCCTCACTGGCAGGGCAGCACAAGGAGCAGAAAAGTCTTTGACTGTATATAAACACTTCTCCATGACAACTAAAAACATTAGTGTGCTGTTATCACTATTTCCGTCAAAAATCCAAAACATGTCATTGTGTGAGCCTCTTCAAAGAAAACTAATTCTGTCCCAGCTAAAACCATGACAATATTCACCCCTTATTCCATACCATTTATGTCATTTTCAGGTTCCTCATTAATCACTGCTATTCAATTAATACAGAGATGTCATTCACTTGGTCTAAGGGCCACCCCTATGTCCACAAAATGTTCATAAAATGTCCACTGAGTTCTTCTACTCCATAACTTAGCTTCTATCTGTTATGGTAGCCACTCAGAATATAGAAACAATATGTTGCAAAGAGTTACAGGATGTCAAAGCCAGTTCACAATGGGTCACAGCTGTCATTGCACTGTGTCTTGGTAGGCTCATCCTCCATTACCTTGAGTGGTTTGTGCTGTAGGACTTCCTACAACAAGCAACTCCAGATCATGGGTACAAAAATTTAAAGGTATTATTATTATATTTAAATATTTATATATTTAAAGATATTGTTGTGCAGAGAAGCTGTGGAGTCTCCTTCTCTGGAGATATTCAAAACCCACATGGATGCCATCCTGTGCAATGTACTCTAGGTGATCCTGCTGTATCCAATACAGTGTTGCTAAGCGTTGTCTATAGATTAAGAATACTATCTCTCTGACATCCAATCAATTAAAATATTGACAAACATAATTCCAAGGACCATGCAGAATTCAGGTTAATACTTCCATAGTACCACTAACAGGACCAGTAATAGTTATCCTCTAATATGATTTTCCTATAGGTTTTCAGGTATATTATTGTCGCGTTAAAGGGGTGTAGCTGATTAACCGTTACGGGCCCGGTTGGATTCAGAGTACTGAACCAGTCGGACATTCACCAAAAACATAATAACCGCCTGGGGGTCCACTCAGACATTCACCAAAAACGTATTAACCACCTGGGGGTCCGTTCAGACATTCACCAAAAATGCATTAACCGTCTGGGGGCCTGGTTAGATTCAGAACACTGAACTATCACGGATAACCACCCTCACCCTAGTTGCATTAATGAGAGCTATCACAATGCAATCAAGTATGGTTTATTACAGCAACAGATAATCAGGTTCTTTTGGATTGCCGGTGATAGTGACTATCTGCAAAAGCAAGCTAGTATGCATGAAATACACAGGTGTTATAGGTGTTACAGATGTTACAGGTGTTATAGGTGTTGTAGGTGTTACAGGTGCGCAGCCTAGAAATAAACACGTTAAAAGGATCAAAGACTCTATAGAGATTTATAAGCAAATATTCAGATCTCACCCAAAGGCATCCCAATGGAGGGGGAAGAGAGGCTCAGCCCGTCGACTGATCCCAGGAGTCAGGAGGTCCTAAGGATGTTGTATGTCCTCGGGATGGTATCTCCCCTGACAATGGTATCTTCCCTAACATCCCCTCTCTCTTGGGCCAATTTATATTATTTTCTATCTTTTAGGTGGAGCTTGAGTGGCTCTAGTCAAGCATATCTTAGTTATGATTGGTGTAAAGTTTTCCCGTCTCCGTTTAAAGTAATAGGCTCCGAGAAATTCAGGGCGCATGTTCAGTGAGGGGTGGTCACACCTTGGAGGCGGGTAGCTTTTGGGATGGAGGTGTGTTTTGGTATTATAATGATATTATAATGAGCAAAAAGTACACTAGGGTACAGCATTTGTCAAAAGATGACAGGTCTTTGGCTTAGGGTGGCAAAAAGTGCAGCTTTGTGCACAAGAACAATCGAGGCCCCATCTGATTACAGAGCCTCGTCGTGGTGTCTCCACTCCACTCTACGCTCCGTGGTGTTCCTTAGAGCTAGCACACCAAGTTTCCCCAGCACGATAGCATCTAAGGTTGGGAGCCTAGGGAACGCTCAGGTAATGCAGTTATGCCCTACCCTGAAAGCCTCTTCAATGCTGTACCTTTTCCTTAAAAGTGTGAATGTTAGTTTTATTTTCCTAGTTACTTCAGGCATTTACACCACAATTATACTTCTACTTATATAGATCTTTGGAGAATTCCTTGTGAGATAACATCAAGGATCTTCATGAATTCATGACACAATATATCTCTGTGCCTCTTACAACAGAAGAAAAAAATTATATGAGATTACTTGTTCCTGGCACTTACAAATCCTCTAAAGAAAGCTAGTCACATATTTTGTCTGGAAGCTAAAACCATTTGTGATCCTTCTTTTCTTCTGTTTACAATAAGTATTAGATTTGCCATTTTCTCATTTTCTGGTCTTTTTAGTTTTAGGTCCTCCATATTTGCAAATGTGATAGTTTTTTAAGATAAATGAAATATTTCCAAATTGTCAGGGCCTGATGAACTTCATATTGGATTTGAAAGAACCAGCTAATAAGCCTAAGCAAAACTGTAAACTGCAAACTAAACTGTCTCTAAATTGTAGTTCCCTAGGCAAAGTTAAAGAAATGGATTTGCTAGTGTTAGTTACAATAGTCAACTTAATAGCTGACCTTTTCAGTGAAGCCTCATGCAAACAAAACAAAACAAAAATTATGCACTCAGTTTTCACTCTATCATTTGCTAATATTTTTTATATTCTATTGATTAGCAAACCAGTTCTGCCCTTCATCTTCCCCTTACTACAAATGTATATATAGAATTAATTATTGGATGTTTTTGTGTCTGATTTCTTGTATGCCATTACACACTTTGGTTTTTTTCTGATTTAGTTCCTGTATTTTCATGTCATCTCATTATATGTATTTTTATTAACCACATCTGATGCCCTCTTCCTGTACGTTTTTATGTGTGCACATGTGTATAAGATAAATTGGTCTGAGCAAAGTGATAGGGTCAATGAAATAGCCACACAAGCTTCCTAACATGTTGCCTTGTCTTTCCGCAAGCCTTGTCTTTCCGCAACTACAGTCTTGCTTATATTTCTACTCTTCTTTATGGATGGCACTTTTTCTTTGTCACTTGGACCAGCTTGTTACTAAGTCTTCAAACTTGACTGACTTCATTCATATCTTCCTTTCTAAAATTCAGAATCCTGCTATAAAATTCTGCTTTTATTAGACTTCACTCTCAAAGCAATTATTTCACCTCTTGATATTCTCTCTTTCAGTGTTTCTCTGACTATTTGTCTCAACCATATCTAAAGGAATCCCCTAGAACCTTCTTCATGCATCAGTTGATTTCTCCAACTTAAATACAGAAAATTTCATCAGGTCACCCTGAATATGTTTTGGACATTGCATATCCTGTTGTATTCCCATTTTGACTAAAGACTGGGAAAAAGTCCCACCAACCTCTAACATTTGAATAATTTTGTCCACTTCAAAATGTTTCTGACTACAAGATCTGACCCACTGGAAGGTCTTCACTTATTATTTCAATGATTATTGCAATAAAGTCACTATTTGCCTTTGTCCGTTTATTCCCAGTGGTCCTTGAATTAGTACACCAGCACAGATGTATTTAGTAACTGACCTGCTACTCTCCCTCCTCTCTTCTGAACTTGAAAAGCCAGTGAGAGGATTATGCAAATCCCTGATGACTTCTTTAACTTCATTATTTCTGTATTCATAGATGCTGAACATTAGTTGTCACTGAAATCCTCAACACTAAGAATCAGAGAACGGTTGAGGTGGGAAGGGACTTCTGGAGATTATCTGGTCCAACCCACATGCTCCATCTACAGCAAGATTCCCAGGACTATGTCCAGGGAACTTTTGAACTTTTACGAGGAAGGAAACCCCACAAAGGGTCTTTGTTTAGATATGTCCTCCTAGAGTTCTCCTAACCTCTCCCAGAGTCACTGCACTGATAAGTGGAGCTCTGCAATCTAACTTTATTTTAAATAAGAAGGAAAAACTTCTGGGTGAGAGAAAAACAGGTAAAGTTGTTTACTTAGTAAAACTTTTCACTTTTTTTTCTCTTTTTCTCCATTTTTTTTTTTGTTTATTTTAATCTGTTAAAGTTAATTTTCACTGTGTTACAGTGAATTACAGTGAAAATGCAAAAGATAAAATTAGAAATGGGCATTTTGATTTGAAAATGTTTTTCAGTTTTTCAGAGACTGTTAATTTCTGCTTTTGTTTTACTCAGTAAATAGATATGACTTTTGCAAAGTGCTCAGTAGAAGAGATTTGTGGTGGCTAGCATTTTAACAAAGCCTTTCTGTCTACATCCTGATATTACATATATTCCATCTACACCTGGAACTGAAAGAATATAGTCACTCTGGGGAGTATTGCTTAATTGTACCTCTATTATTTTCATGCTCTCACTTCTATTTCTACTTTCAAATCATAATCTGATGTTAATATGAATGCTATCAAAAAAGCTTGAAAATAAAAATGAAAAATACATAATTGTTCTATCAGTTAATATCCTTTTCTCCACTTAGATAATTGTATAGCCTCGAGAAAGATTATATAACAGGATCTAGTTCTATACAGTCATTAGAAAGAGTTTAACCATAATCTTTGTTAACTTCAGGCTACGGCTGAATAGAAATGTAATCTTGTGTAACACATGCCTTAGAATAAATTGGATGTGACAAGCAGAAAACATATGCAGATTACAGTTTCAAAATTGTAAGGACAGTTGTACTATAACCCATGCTCACCACTGACTTTGACACTAGAAGAATCAAGTGTCATTTCCTGTTCTTTTCACTGTCTTTGTCCAGCAAAAGAAAGATTATAAATTTAATTTCTAATCACAGAATCACAGAATCACAGAATTTCTATGTTGGAAGAGAACGCAAGATCATTGAGTCCAACCTCTGACCTAACACTAACAGTCCCCACTAAACCATATCCCTAAGCTCCACATTTAAACGTCTTTTAAAGACTTCCAGGGATGGTAACTCCACCACTTCCCTGGGCAGCCTGTTCCAATGCCTAACAACCCTTTCAGTAAAGAAGTTCTTCCTAAGATCCAACCTAAAACTCCCCTGGCACAACTTAAGCCCATTCCCCCTCGTCCTGTCACCAGGCACGTGGGAGAACAGACCAACCCCCACCTCTCTACAGCCTCCTTTAAGGTACCTATAGAGAGCGATAAGGTCGCCCCTGAACCTCCTTTTCTCCAGGCTGAACAATCCCAGCTCCCTCAGCCCCTCCTCGTAGGAATTGTTCTCCTCACCAGCTTCGTCGCCCTTCTCTGGACTCGCTCAAGCACCTCGATGTCCTTCTTGTAGCGAGGGGCCCAAAACTGAACACAGTACTTGAGGTGCGGCCTCATCAGAGCCGAGTACAGGGGGACGATCACCTCCCTAGCCCTGCCGGCCACACTGTTTCTTATGCAAGCCAGGATGCTGTTGGCCTTCTTAGCCACCTGAGCACACTGCTGGCTCATATTCAGCTGACTATCAACCATCACTGCCAGGTCCTTCTCTGACTGGCAGCTCTCCAACCACTCATCTCCCAGCCTGTAGCTCTGCTTGGGGTTATTGTACCCCAGGTGGAGGACCCGGCACTTGGCTTTGTTGAACTTCATGCAGTTGGCCTCAGCCCATCGGTGCAGCCTATCCAGATCCTCCTGCAGAGCCTTCCTACCCTCGAGCAGATCGACACACGCACCTAACTTGGTGTCATCTGCAAACTTACTGAGGGTGCACTCAATGCCCTCATCCAGATCATCAATAAAGATATTAAAGAGGACTGGCCCCAGCACCGAGCCCTGGGCAACGCCACTAGTGACCAGCCTCCAACTGGATTTGACTCCATTCACCACGACTCTTTGGGCCCAGCTATCTAGTCAGTTTTTAACCCAACAAAACATACTCCAGTCCAAGCCACGAGCAGCCAGTTTTTCGAGGAGAATGCTGTGGGAGACGGTGTCAAAAGCCTTGCTGAAGTCAAGGTAGACCACATCCACAGCCTTTCCCTCATCCACCAAGCACTTCACTTTGTCACAGAAGGAGATCAGGTTCATCAAGCAAGACCTGCCTTTCATAAACCCATGCTGACTGGGCCTGATCACCTGCTTGCCCTGACAGGCAAACTGACAGGCCTGTAGTTTCCCGGGTCAGTCCTCCAGCCCTTCTTGTAAATGGGCATCACGTTTGCTAGCCGCCAGTCAACTGGGACCTTCCCTGATAGCCAGGACTGTTGATAAATGATGGTAAGTGGCTTTGCCAGCTCCTCTGCCAGTTCTCTCAGTACCCTTGGGTGGATCCCATCCGACCCCATCGACTTGTGCACATCCAAGTGCCGTACCAGGTCACCAACCATTTCTTCATGAAGTAATGGTTGGTGACCTGGTTGGTTTCTTCTTGA
Source organism: Anas acuta (assembly GCF_963932015.1). Classification (NCBI taxonomy): domain Eukaryota; kingdom Metazoa; phylum Chordata; class Aves; order Anseriformes; family Anatidae; genus Anas; species Anas acuta. The sequence goes on along the minus strand of NC_089017.1, from coordinate 40,337,479 downwards.
CATGAACAATATCATGTCAAGAAAAATAGTGTAGTAACAGGAAACAATCTTGGGCTTTTCATTTTTTTGCATTTGATTAGATGGTCATTATTCACTGGACAATGTCTCAGGAAAACTCTATGCAGGTAAGAACTATAGTGCCAGCTATAGATTATTGAATTGGTCAATGTAATCATAGAAACATATATTTTACATGATATACTATATATACTGATATATCATATATACGAGTACATCGTGATGCACTTAAGTCCTATTCATCTACTTTTCTCTTGCAGTTGTCTTGCAGTCTACCAGTGCTGAAACAGAAACTCTGAGATACATTGTTTTCCAATTTTGATCTTAATTGGATCATAGGTCAAAAAGTGTTTTAAGTTTCCTTCCACTTCAGAACTGTTGATTGATAATTTCTTTTGACAGATGAAACCGGCCCAGTGCAACAAAATTGAGTATTACTTTTGTTGTCCTCTGTGATTAGAAAATAAACAGTCTATGTGTAGTTCATATATATATATTCATATATGATATATCAATTTTATGTGTAAACAAAATGGCAGTATATATAGTACAACTTTTTTTATGTTCCTGAAAATCAAAGGAGTATTCTTAAATTCATATTACATTATACTTTTCTGATTTAATTTTCCATTATTTTATCATTAACCAAAAACTGATGAGGATTCTGTAGAAATTAAAATGAAGAGAGGAGAGGGGAGGGGGAGGGGGAGGGGAGGGGGAGGGGGAGGGGAGGGGGAGGGGAGGGGAGGGGAGGGGAGGGGAGGGGAGGGGAGGGGAGGGGAGGGGAGGGGAGGGGAGGGGAGGGGAGGGGAGGGGAGGGGAGGGGAGGGGAGGGGAGGGGAGGGGAGGGGAGGGGAGGGGAGGGGAGGGGAGGGGAGGGGAGGGGAGGGGAGGGGAGGGGAGGGGAGGGGAGGGGAGGGGAGGGGAGGGGAGGGGAGGGGAGGGGAGGGGAGGGGAGGGAAGGGAAAGGAAGGGAAAGGAAGGGAAGGGAAGGGAAGGGAAGGGAAGGGAAGGGAAGGGAAGGAAGGGAAGGGAAGGGAAGGGAAGGGAAGGGAAGGGAAGGGAAGGGAAGGGAAGGGAAGGGAAGGGAAGGGAAGGGAAGGGAAGGGAAGGGAAGGGAAGGGAAGGGAAGGAAGGGAAGGGAAGGGAAGGGAAGGGAAGGGAAGGGAAGGGAAGGGAAGGGAAGGGAAGGGAAGGGAAGGGAAGGGAAGGGAAGGGAAGGGAAGGGAAGGGAAGGGAAGGGAAGGGAAGGGAAGGGAAGGGAAGGGAAGGGAAGGGAAGGGAAGGGAAGGGAAGGGAAGGGAAGGGAAGGGAAGGGAAGGGAAGGGAAGGGAAGGGAAGGGAAGGGAAGGGAAGGGAAGGGAAGGGAAGGGAAGGGAAGGGAAGGGAAGGGAAGGGAAGGGAAGGGAGGGGAAGGGAAGGGAGGGGAAGGGAAGGGAAGGGAAGGGAAGGGAAGGGAAGGGAAGGGAAGGGAAGGGAAGGGAAGGGAAGGGAGGGGAAGGGAAGGGAGGGGAAGGGAAGGGAGGGGAAGGGAAGGGAAGGGAAGGGAAGGGAAGGGAAGGGAAGGGAAGGGAAGGGAAGGGAAGGGAAGGGAAGGGAAGGGAAGGGAAGGGAAGGGAAGGGAAGGGAAGGGAAGGGAAGGGAAGGGAAGGGAAGGGAAGGGAAGGGAAGGGAAGGGAAGGGAAGGGAAGGGAAGGGAAGGGAAGGGAAGGGAAGGGAAGGGAAGGGAAGGGAAGGGAAGGGAAGGGAAGGGAAGGGAAGGGAAGGGAAGGGAAGGGAAGGGAAGGGAAGGGAAGGGAAGGGAAGGGAAGGGAAGGGAAGGGAAGGGAAGGGAAGGGAAGGGAAGGGAAGGGAAGGGAAGGGAATAACCTCTTAATGTCAGAATTTCCATAGCTTTAAACACGCACATAACTTCAATCATATGACTGATGATTATTGTTGCCTAAATTAAAGGCAGACTCATACAGGCAGACTATACTTTGTGTGTAACAGAGAGTAAAGAACAGTGAAAAGGTACTACATGGCTTATTTAGAGGTATAAGATCTGTGACTTTCCAGTCGTTAACATAGACATGTGTATGTCTGATCACTCGGAAGTAAAAATATTACTCACTTGACATTAAGAATTTAGTGTACTCTCTTGTGATATTCTAGGTCTGGTGGGTTAGTAAACTAAGATTCCTTCATAAAATAATGCAGATTAACATGTTTCTGGAAAAAAAAAAAAAAAAAAAAAAAAAAACTTTAAAGTGGCTTATGACATTGCCATAAATTTGGTTTAAAATATTGTTCCCAGGCATAGTGCCAGGTTTGAAGCTAGTGTAATCTTTTACCTTGTGCAAAATTATAACATTTTAAGTGTGGTTTAAACAGAATTGCTGACACAACCTTGATCAAAACAGCCTGAAATGCATGGCTCTGATACAGCTGTAAAAATATTTTCATTATCATAAAAGTCTTCTGCAGCTCAAACAAAGAAAAATTCTCCACTCACTGAACACAACTCTGTTTTGTGTATTTCTGTCATCTCTGATTTATGAACACATGCATCACATTTAAAATAATAATAATAAATAAATAAATAAAATCAGGCTTTCTAAAAGAAATCAAGTGTTTCCACAAATGTTTTTTAAAAATGGAAACTTTGACTCAAGCTCAGGTAGACAATTCTGCTGATTATATATCTATAACATATAACTATCTATAATATATAACATACTATATCTGCTTTCGGTGACTTGAAATTGAATATAGCAAGTTTCAATATTGGCTCAAAAATACAAGTTTTGTTACTGTTCTTTGGATCTTCTTCCTTGTGAATGACCAAATAAATGTTAGGAGAGATCCAAATACAGAGTTAGCAATATTCTGAATTCAGCCCTTTCATTCCCAGGCTTTAAATAGAACAGGACAAGAAAAAGGGGTGGGGGGGGGGGGGGGGGGGGGGGAATGGAATGCAGCCCTTATCCTAAACCTTTTTGTTTCATGTTTGGCCAGAAGGGTACACAGAGGAGGTTAAATTCAGTTTCCAAATCCATGCCCATCTGCTCAGTATTGACTTCAGTTACTCATGTGCTCCTAAGGCAATCCTATCCAGCTCAGATAAAAGCACACTGAAATGGCACAGCAAAAACAATGAGAGAATTATACTCTCTGTTAAGTCATGCTATTGGAAAGACATGCCAGAGCAGAGTAAATTGCAAATCTGCCAAATCAATCTATCTCCATTGCTCTGTCCAGGAATCCCAGCCATACCCAGAACACTCATTTTGGCTTTATGCCCTAACAAAGCTAATCATAGATGCTCTTCTGGGGACACTGACTTTCCACTTCTTGTTTCAAACCGCCACTGCATGCCTCTTGTAGTTACAGCTTTGAAGATCCACAGCCCAACTGGAACCCAAATATTCATCTGGTCATTAGAATCTTGTTGAATAATTTCCACATACACAGAAAAGAGGTCCCATATTTAAAAAAACTGGACAAACCTTTGCTGCTTTAAGCCATAAGGACTTGGATTGTTTTGCAAAACTACAGCCCCAAGTATTCTTGTCTCAAGGGATTTTAGAATCAGGGGTAACTGGAAGTTCAGGTCTCTTAACTGTAACATGAAGGAAGAAAAATAGATGTTAAGCAGAGGTATGAAGGCATAACAGTAGTAAAGGTTGCTACTGAAACTTACACTAAGCCCCTTTACCATAAGTCCACTTTGGAGTGGTAGCGGGGAAGGAAGGAATAAGTCTGTGAGTCCCTGATTCAGTAAACCACTGTTATTACCTGGCTTCCAGAAGCTTGTTTCTTCCAGGAAGGTTTATTAGTTGCTTCTCTAGTCATGTCTGATTCTCCCAGCTTGCCCCTCATCTGGAAAGTCTGTACACAAGCAGGCTGTGAGACAGCCAGTGTGTTCACAGGTCCTTCTATGGAGATACTGCACTTTGGTAGCTTTCTGGCCTCATTCCTGCCCTCTATCCATGGCTGTATGCAGGGTGACCAGAATGTTTTAGGAAGAAATGCAATTTGAGAAATATATACCAATCACATAACATCTTTAAGGCATTTCTGACCATATCCCTGATCTTCCAGGAACAAAAACAAATTTACATCCTCCCCACATGCTGTGAGGGATTACCATATTAGGAAGGTTTAGACAAATAGGCTAGGTTTAGGAACAGAGACTTCGTACTTTCTTGATGGAATGCTTCAGTTTCTAAATTTCTCTTAGATATCTCTCAATCTGTTTATGTCTCTTTCCCCCACAGAAGAAGAAAATTCACTCTTCATGTTTTGTCCCTTGAACCTGATTTTCACACTGTGTAAACAGTGTCTGGTAAACTAATAGACAACAACATAGCAGTAGTAGTACAGCTGCTATTGCTACTACCATTGTTAATGCAAGTTAGAAAAAAAACATTAAAAAAAAAAGTGAAAATGAAGTAATTTTTTGCAAAACTTTTCAGCTGTAGCACATTTATCAGCCAAGGAGATATATGGTTCCTTTAAAGGTTATGTTTCAAGGTTCCTGACTTGTCTTTTTCTTGAAGTATGAAACTTCCAGAGGCATTCACAGTATTTTATGGAGAAACTGTTTACTCTGGATCAGATTAAATAATATTCATCTTAGAATGCATTAAATATATATATATATATATATATATATATATATATAATGTGATAAACTTTAATTAGATGGCTTTTTCTGCAAAAAGCAGTCTGAAATTTCTGTGTGTTTTGTGGTTTGTATTTAATATGCTGCAAAGTTGTAGTCTTCCTATAAAAATGAACAATGTGATATATCCAGCATCTTCAGGTAACATGGAGGACAAAACCAACCATTGTCAAACATTTATAATTGTACATTTTCTGACATTGATTGCAGAAGAAACCACCTCAAGGCAGAAAATGATTACTACGTTATAGAAGCTTGACAGTTATTTTAAGCTTTGACCTTCAAGAAAGTACACAGATGAAAGATGGTATGGTTTTAGGGTATGATAACAATGACTTTTAATGGAAATTAGGGGATTGGAGTTAAAAGTAACTATTAGAACAGCATAGATAAATTCAGCCATTAAATAATAATAATAATAATAATAATAATAATAATAATAATAATAATAATAATAATAATAATAATAATAATAATAATAATAATAATAATAATAATAATAATAATAATGATGTGATATCTGACTAACGTTTCATTTATCTCATTTTTGGAGTTGTGTCCCTCTAATCTTTCAGCAATGGTCTATTTTTTCAGCTAATAATACAGAAAAATGGGGAAAATATCCTAGCCTCTAAAAGCAGCCAAAAAAAAAAAAAAGAAAAGAAAAGAAAAAAAAAAAAAAAGAGCTTGAAGAAAATAGTGGGTAAATTCATTATTAGAATATGGAATAAATATCAGCCAGGTCTCCATAGTAAATTTCTATTCTTAGTTGTTTATAATTACTTCTTAATGCCAAACTGAAACAAGTTGAGCTGAAATTTTTAGTGGTGGCTCAGTAAAGATGACTTTTTTTCCAAACAACAAACAAAAATATGTATTTTTATTTCTGTAAGTAACTACCTTATTTTATTCATGTTAAAACTTATGGTGACTCTTTTCTCCATGACACTAGTACTATGGAACTTGCAATGTGGTGGCTTAGTGGTAGAAATTATGCTTATAATCATCTTTTGGAAAATGAACCCATTTTTACACAGTGGATAAGTTGCTTAACTTATCCATGATAAATATGAATAACTTAAAGTTATTCATACCTTTTCATTGTGTCCTATTGTTAAATTCTTCAAAATTTTAATTCTTATCACATATGTTTTCTTTTGCTTTCTTACAACCACTAAAACCCTTTTCAGAAGAAAACTAGGCAACAAAGCAAGCTCTAATGCGAGTTCTAATGCAAATCTGAACAAGACTTGCTTCTTACAGCTGTTTCACAAACAGCAATAAACAGGATAATTGTCCTTCAGCACAGCTTATGGTTGCTCCTCTTTCCTCTGCTAATAAGAGTCATTTTCAGAAAGGCATCTGGCAAGACTGAAAGAGAAAGAGAGGTGGAGGAACTGTAAGAAGCAGGATTTCAATTAGCACATGAAGCAAGACTGGGAGTGGGTCCCAAATCAAGCTGGTCCAATCTGTGACTGAAGGGAAGGGAGCATACAAGCAAAAGCTTGTGGCTGCAAGAGTATTTGAAATTTGTCACTGGGAAGAGGGAGCTCTGAGTCAAAATGCTGACACTAAGTGTCCTGGAGGTTGGGCTGGACACAAATAGGTGCTTGCTGAGAGGCTGTGTAGAGATCAAGTATCTAGCACTTGTTTGACAAGGAGATTGTTGACACTGTGAATGGTTAGGCAAATAGACTGGAAAAATGTTAGGTGGATCGGTGGATTAAATGGATTCTGACAGGCAGAATTTCAAGTCTCCACAGAGAATGAAGAAAATATAGAAGGAAGAGCCAGCAGCAGTGAATTTGTTTGAATGAACAGACAATTAAGGAAAAAGAGCAGAAATAGAAGGAAGAAATGTGTTGGCCTAACAAGGACATAGGAATAAAAGTAGGATGAAAAAGAATTTATAGAATAAGGGGACATTAGGCCTTCTATAGAACATATGGGCTCAGCTGCATTGATGATGTAGATGATTTAGGTTATGTAGCCTGAGGAAGAGACTGAAAGATAGAACATAAAGGCAGCAGGACTGGGAGAGAGAAACTGGGTCAGGAAGAATGATGGTTGGAACAAGGGAAAAGAAAAGAACAGAGGTGTGTGCTCATGACAGCACATTACTTGAGATACAGGAATTGAACCGGACGTTTCTGAATTTCATTATGATTCTATCATCAGCAAATAGAGAAAACACATTGGCAAACTGACAACCTACTGCTGTACGAACCCTGGAGCTACAGTTCAGTGTGATACATCCAGTGCCATTGAAAGCCAAAGCTGGTGACCAAACATTTAGATATGTATGCACATTACCACAACATTACTGACTTTATATTTAATGCTGTTTGGCTACTACAGTAATAAATTTTTGGGAAAAAAAAAAAAAAAAAGTCCCCATGAAAATTTAAAATACCCTCCCTGAAGAGAATTTTGACTAGGATACAGTAAATAAGGCAAATTAGATGTAGTAACATAATAAATAAATGTTCATTACAGGAGCAATCTGTGCACTTACCAGGCAAAGGTATTTTGGGGAAAAAAAAAAAAAAAAGGAAATGAAATACTTTGTTATAACATACATGCAATAAAGTTGGATTAAGCTGTTGAAAACAACCTTTACTTCTGGTGCTTCCTAATTTTTAATAAAGTTTTCCAACTAAATGATGTCTCTTTAATGTACCTCTTTTATTTTTTTTAAACAGACTTTTCTGCTTATTCTCAATTCTTCAGTTCCCCATCTCCAGCTGTTATTAGGAAGCATCACTATGACAGTTGTATTTTTCAGTGGCTCTGAGCACTCTCAGCTCCAAGCAAAGTCAATGGGAGATACAGTTCATTTGGTCCCCTGAAAACATATGCTATTAGTGCCTGAGCTCTATTAGTGCTTTATACTGTGCAAAATGATAAAAACCCTTAATCCCTGCTGAGGTTAGTGGGAGTTATGAACACTCAGCATCTGCTGGATGCAAGAAGGCTCTGATTAGAGAAGGCCAAAAAAGAAAATGTTGAATGTTACAAATTTTGACTGACAATTGTTTTCCTAAGAAGAATACACTTTTTTGCCATTTATGAAATCATTTAAGTAATCATGTCACATATATACTTTGTTTCTGACATAGAGAAGTGTCTGGAAGAAACTGGAAGAGTCAGATTTTTTTAATGATCTTGCAGTTTGTTGATACCCAGCAGCTGTAACCTGTTTGGAAGATCCAGCATAGACTTTGCCCCTCACTGAGAGGAGACCTCCCCATGCTGCTGTGTCCCTTTTTCGGCTGGATCCTGCATATTGATCATAATCAGAAAAGAACTGAAAAAGTAATTTTGAATATAAAGAACTGAAAAAGTAATTTTGAATATTATATAAAATAGTATATAAAAACAGTATATGTAAAATTGCCTGCCAGAGCTTTAAAACATTTGAGAAAAAAAAAAAAAAAGGCAGTTCAACATAACAGATAATAAAATCCTTGACCTTAAACACTTGACCTGAGTTTATAGCTAGGTTGCAGAAGATGCTTAGATTAGAGAGCAGTGAAAGGTACAAATGCATAGATAGGCAAACAGCTGAAGGCAGATAAAGAGAGAGGAAATAATAATAATAATAATACTGTGCCAGTTTAAAAGGTCGCATTAAAGGTTCCTTTAAACATCCATTCTTCCTGCACACTTCTATGCAAAGTTCTGGCTAGTCCTCACTACCACTAGGTCATGCAGATTACTGCCATTTAAATATTCTCTTTCTTTTCCCAGACACAATATATCACAGCTATAAACAACAATGTTTAAGACAATTACTACAGAACCTAGATTTTTATTTTTTTACAGTAACCATTTGCACAAAATTACAGATCAGTGTATGCACATCCATTATAGACATATCAGTGAAAATTAAAGCATATATCGCCCTCTGGAGGCTCCGATGAATAAAGGAAAAACTTTAATTATATCCATGAAAGAAACCTACAGGAGAAATTTACATTTTTATATTTATATGTGTAATTTATTTTTTTAAATTTGTATGTGTAATACAGCCATGAAATAATACATTCATGCAAGAAGATACTAGAGGAAAAGAGGATGGGGGTGGAAGGAAAATAAGTGAAATATTAATGTTTTTGTTGTCTTCAATCAGAATGACAAAGTAGCAATATGTCATTTTGGTGCATGGACTTGCTATTTTAGTCAGTATCTGCAAGGCAGGTATATGATGGGTTTCTCCTCTCTAGTTATAGCAAGGAAGTGATTATTTTTGTCCATCATTGACTTACATAATTTATTGTGCACAAATGTGCCAGTAGGTTCTTCTGTTAACATTTGCATACAATTTCTTAGAGCAGCAGAAATACTGTCTTTATTATTTGCAAAAAGTTCCACCAAAAGCTGCATAAACCTTTAAAGCCTGCCCACACAGTCTCCCAGTTAAGCAATGATGTATTATGTTACTCTCATAACTACAGAGTTAAAGTGCAGAAAGACATCAGGTCAAACTTTTCAGAGTCATGACAAAGTCTTAACATTGTGCTTTTTAAATAGCATGTAGGTATCTCAACTGCTGAACATCCTGTGGCCTTTAAAACTTGCTAGTAACAACTTGTCCAAATACATGAAAGTTTAGTAGGGAACCTTGACCAAGTTGTACTAAATTATCCTTCTTTCCTTAAACATAACCTATTATGTTCAACTACAGCAATCTTTTTCCTCCTGTACTGAGAGGCTCTACCCTTCAGCACTGCAAAGTATAATGTTACTTTATTATACTCATTTGACTTTCACCATAGTATATTAAAGGGTCACTCTTTACTTTCTCAACTCTAATTAATTTACTGTGAGTTGACAATGTTTCAGACTAACAACTAATATCTAACAAAAATAAAATATGTGCAACAGACTGACTAAATAATATTCCAATTTTCTCTAAACACCTGAAAGTTAAACTTCTCTTTCACACTGTGAATACAAGGAGATATACCTATTAGAGCTAACCACCTTTTACTTTCCTGTTTTTCCAAAACTAAACTAATGCAAATGTCCCATTGCTGACAACTGTCCTAATTTCTAGCAAGAAAACTACTGCTTTTTCTCCCACTTCTACATACAGTACAATTTTCCAGCACAAAACTCTGATTAATCATATATGGTATCATATATTTGACTTGTCACAAAATGTAAAATATTTCTCAATGCTTCAGCATGTTATTATCTCAACAGTGTACATCCAAGTGGAATTAGGTGAAAAAGAAAAAGAAGAAAAAAAAAATTTTTGAAAGGCTCAATATTGCATGGATGCATACACTTTTTTTTTTTTTTTTTTTCCCTGATTCGTTTCAAAGGACTAACATAAAAGGTTGTTGAGATAACCATATGCATTTTAATTTAGTGGAAATACTTTCTCCTTGTTTCTCAGGGCCACTGCATAAGCTCTCAGACCAGAAATCTCAGTCTATCCTGATCAAATGTAAGAATTAAATTCATCCCAAACTTCTGATATCAATTTATGTAAGTGTCTATACTGAGATTCAAGTTTCTAACTCTGGTCACAGTCAGTAGAAAATGATGGCTTTCTGAGCATTTAATCATCGTGTGAATGCTCATAAGCTCTAGATGTATATGGAAAACAATCAGATATCTGTGCCCAATTTTATTTTCCACCTGTTGGGGAATACTTAAGGAATGAAGCTTTTAGGACAAGACATTGTCTTCCTGTAGTATGTACATGTATGTATAGTATGTATATATATATATACATATATTAGGATATACGTGCACTAATATATGCATATATAGTGTATATGTACTTATATATAATATACACTTATTAGAATATATTATTAATTCATATATATAGTATATATATTAATATATGCATACATATGCATACATTATATGTATATATAGTATATGTGTGTGTGTATATATGTGTGTATCATATTTTGGAACACAATAATTACCTGATTCACATTAATTATTTTTTCTTCTTTGTCATTCCATATATTGAACAGGAAGCAATAGCAAGATAAGCATGCATTTAAATTTTGGAGATGGAGAGGAGATATATAAAGGAGACTGCTGTCTTTTCCATTCAAAAATTGAATTCAAAAAACTAGCTATTTGTAGATCTCTGCCTTATACTGAATGTGGCCTCTAATGTGGCCTCTACCTGGCCAGATTTAAGGTACTTAAAAAAAAATAAAATAAAAAATAAAAAAGTAACATAGCAAGGATTAAGAGCTGTGAACACAGTTATGCCTCCTCCTGATAGAAAGGAGAAGTTTTCTCCATCATCATTCTCAACTCCTAATAAACAGATAGCACTTACTAGCTTGCATTTAGTTGAGAATTTTTGAAACTACAGTCTTTACAATCTTTGTTCGTGAAATGGACATGACCAACATCACTTTTTATTTGATCTATGAAATGGATATACTCAGTTCATCACAGAAAAGTGCAACATTAACATTGTAAACAGTTCAATAGCAAATTGTGTTTACTAATGTTTGATTCAAAGTTGTTTGTTTGTTTGTTTGCTTTTTAAAAAAAAAAATATATATATATATATAATGACTTTACAAAGGCTATCAATTTGTTTCACTGCTTTTTTCAAGCCTAATAAAGGGAGAGAGCATGAAATGGCTGTGTATGCATTGACATTATGAGTGCATTGCAGTTTTATGCTCCAGAAACTGCTCTGAAGAAAAGATGTGGAGACCAGTGGAAGCAGATAATAATACCAATAAGTCTCCTTGAATATTATTATCACTAGAAGTACATCCAGGAATATCTTCTAATTAAGAAATTATTATGAGAATCTTAGGCAGTCACTAGCGCTAATTCTGACTGCTCATGTGTCATAAGGTTGTCCTAGAGACACTAAATCAGCATTTACCAAAATTCTGCAGAATAATTTTTTCCTGCTTTGTCTACAGAAAAAAACAAGCATGCTCCTGGTTTATTGCATCAACCTCATTATAATTTCCAATTGCTTTAAAGAAAGACACTAATGGCTAAGTACCCTTTTCATATAAGAAATCATCTCAAAGCAGATCCTAATAAGAAAAATATATGTGGTATTATAGTTTAGATAGCTACTAAATATTCATAAAATCCCCAAATGTCTATAACATCAAAACAAATTGCCCAATAAATTAGTTTCTATTCTTTGACATTTGATAAATTGGTAGATGGCTGAATTTTTCCGGTGTCTAGATCTGATTTAAATTCTAATTTTGCACAATCTTGCAATAAATTTTCTTCACTAACATGAGCTTTCAGAGCAAATTCAAGGTGCAAAGATGTTAGAAAACTAGTGTGCTTGTACTCCTGAAAGCACTATCCAAATGTAAATCTTCTCCCAACAGGGATTTTTTTTCTTTCATCAGCTTTGACATATTTTGAAATTTAGCATATCTGTAATGATGTTGTAAGGATTAACCAACTTGATGCTCTTTCCTTTAACAGTTCTATAGAAAAGGAATAAATATGTTGGACTTAGAAAATGACAGTATGTTTTTACCAAAAGAGTTGCTGAAGCTTCCAATCATTTGGACAATTCCAACTTTAATGATCAGAATTCCTTTTTCAAAAAGAAAGAAAAAATATAAAATATTGGTCCGTATTATTAATAAAAATAATATAACAATGGTATGTTCTTTAATTCATTGTTTTTTACCAACTGTTACATGTTACGTGTTAGATTTGAACTGTAGAAGGTCTAGAATGGGAACAGAGAACTGAGCATAGTTAAGCCAGACGTGTACCTTCATCAGTTCAAATGGAAAACCAGGGGCAAAAGTTAACAAAAAAAAGTAACCAAGTTATCTGCTTATCAGAACTATAGAAGATATAGTGCATGAATGTTTTAATCTCCTCTATCATTGGTATCTTCTACAACACAGGACAAAATCTTTACCATTTGGGTACTTCTATCATCACCCTCCATGAAGCTGCAATGATTCCTGCCAACTTGCTTTTAGTTCAAGTGTGAAAAGAATTCTGGGATGCTCAGATAAAGGATGCAGTAGGAAAACTGAGCAGCAGTAGTGATAGCATTCATTTAGAAAGTCTAAGCAAAGGCACTGCCTAAAAGAAGCCAACAGAATAGAAAACAGAGAAGGGCGACGAAGCTGGTGAGGGGCCTGGAGAACAAGTCCTAAGAGGAGCAGCTGAGGGAGCTGGGATTGTTCAGCCTGGAGAAAAGGAGGCTCAGGGGTGACCTTATCGCTCTCTACAGGTACCTTAAAGGAGGCTGTAGTGAGGTGGGAGTTGGTCTGTTCTCCCACGTGCCTGGTGACAGGACAAGGGGGAATGGGCTTAAGTTGCGCCAGGGGAGTTTTAGGTTGGATCTTAGGAAGAACTTCTTTACTGAAAGGGTTGTTAGGCATTGGAACAGGCTGCCCAGGGAAGTGGTGGAGTTACCATCCCTGGAAGTCTTTAAAAGATGTTTAGATGTAGAGTTTAGGGATATGGTTTAGTGGGGACTGTTAGTGTTAGGTCAGAGGTTGGACTCGATGACCTTGAGGTCTCTTCCAACGTAGAAATTCTGTGATTCTGTGAAAACAGACAGAAGTCTAAGAAGAAAATTGCCAGTTAGGAAGAGTAATACACAAAATTAAGAAGAGTTTTTACTATGTAGAAAGGCAAGGCTAAAAATTGGGAAATACATTCATAGAGGATTAGTGCAGCAAAATCAGACAAAAATGCAAGAAAAAATAGGAGCCATCCTCCATTCAAAACACATCTGCACTAGATTCCCATTATTGCAATATGTATCTTTAATAAGGTAGCCACTGCACTGAGGTAGAACTCTACAACCCTTCCTAGCAAAGTGTTTCTGTACCTGCTGTGTAGTAAACATAAATAATCTCATGGACTCTGCTGGACTTTCTAACAACAATATTTTCCTTTTTTTTTTTTTTTTTTTTTTATGGAGTGGATATAAAGAATTCAAAACTTTAATTTTTTTTTTATTTTTTTTTAATAAAGTATGCCACATTTCAACATTAGAATAGAGAAAGTTAATGCAATACATAACTGCTCAGACCCTGAAGACGAAGGAACCTGAGACTGAAAATACAAACCTGAAAGGAGATGTATCAAGAAGTATTTTAACTTTAGAATACATACACAAAATATAATTGAAATGTAGTTGTGTTTTTTTTTTCATTTTTTCCCTGTTTCATTAGGAAGAAAGTTACCATATATGCTAATTTAGGAACTTTTTTTTTTTTTTTTTTTTTGATACAAGATTTCTGTGGTCAAAATGATTTGCACAAAAGGACTTCTAAAGTTTGCTTGAAAGCCTGAACTTTTGCAACTTCCTTATGCTTGCTTGAGTGACAGACTGATATTATTCTGAAGGTTGCACAGTGACTCTTTGATCTTAAAGCTTGTAAAGGCTGCCTCACATGTGCATGTTCTAATATTCGCAGATAATCTGACTTGAACTTCAAGGCTGTAAGACCTTGGATCAGTGATTTGCAATTCAAGCGTCTCAGAAAAAAAAAAAAAAGAAAGAAAGAAAAAAAAAAAGAAAAAAATATCAGCTTAGACTTATTAAGTGTTGTTGTAAAGCTATCACAAACAACTTTTTTAAGAAGCTTTCAAAGTTCTGTCCAGAAACTTTGCCAAAACAAATATATACATGTTGTGGCTTAGCCACAACACCAAGCTGCTCACTCACTCAACACGGGTGTGATAGGGGAGAAAATCAGAGAGATTAAAGTGAGAGAACATATGGGTTGAAATAAAGACAGAATCATAGCTAAAGGAAAAGTTACACATGCAATCAAAGCAAAACAAAAAATTCATTCACCACTTCCCATCAGCAGGCAGATGTTCAGCCACTTCCAGAAAAACAAGTCTTATCACACATAACAGTTCATTGGGAAGACAAAGGTTGTCAATCCCAAAATTGCCCTTTTCTCCTGCATTACCACAGCTTTTACTGCTGAACATGATGTCATATGGTATGGGACATTCCTTTGGTCAGACTGGGCCAGTTGTCCTGGCTGTGTCCCTGCCCAGCTCCTGGTGCACCAGCCTCCTCATCGGCAGAGCAGCACAAAAAGCAGGAAAGGGCTTGGCTTTGTATAAGCACTGTTCTGCAGCAACTAAAACATCAGTGAACTATCAATATTATTTTCATCAAAAATCCAAATCATGTCATTGTAAAGAAAATTAACCCTGTCCCAACTAAAACCATGCCAATACAGTAAGTCAGCTGCATTACGTTGGGGTGCCCTCAGTCTCCTTTCCCCTTTGCCACTTTGTAAGGAAACCACTCAAGACTTTAAGCTAGAGTTAATCAAAATGATAAAACATTCAAGGATGTAACCTAAGAAAATAAGACAGAAGAATTTACTCTCTCAGCTGCATATGGTAGCTGTGCCCCTTAATTGCTATATGTTGTTTTAACTGCAAGACAACTTGGGAACCCTCAGGCAAGAACAGTCATGCAGTGCACTGTGCAGTGAAATAATAGTAAAAGAGATTAAATTAAAGAGATACTAATGCTCAATCCTGCATGTAACACGAATCAGCCTCAAATGACCTGGTGTTTGCCTGTGTCAATCCATCTGTCAGAAGCCCAGACAAAACTGACAGAAGAGGTCCTCTGAGGTTTCTCCAGTCCAGTTTGGCATCAATAATATCCTCGGTAGAAGGTGACTACAATGTGGGAACAAGGCCATACCAAATCACAAAAACTGTACACTACGCCGCAGAAAACAGGAATGGTTGAGTCCACAATCACCTCCATATAAACCAAGATATGCCAAAGTCCACTCAGACTGAAATACTATTTTATTTCTTCCCCACTTTTCCATCTCTCTGCACTGTCTCATTTGGCCTTCTTCACATTTTACATTGTTATCCTTTCTCAGTCACTGTACAAAGTAATGAAGTCACTGTAAGTTTGTATTTGATCAGTTCTATATTTTAAAATTAGGAGTTAGCATCAGTAGTTTCCTTAAATACTGTCACAGGTATAGATTAAATATAATGAGTTCTTGCCATTCAAAGAACTTTCCTAAAGAGAAAATGCATTTGAAGAAATAACATATATATTTTAACATTGTACTTGAAAGTAAATAATGGAATCCAAAATACAGTACTAGGTATACACAAGGGAAATGATTCATTATAGCTCTTTTGAATTGTAAAACCTTCAGATTTCTTGTTTTTATTTTCTTTAATGCTCATAGTAACAGTGTACTAGATGTTAGTAACTTTCTTCTAAAGCATGTTATTAAGCAAATCAAAAACATTTTTACTTTTTGTAGTGATTAGTTTAAAGAAAGGACATACTAAAACCATGTGTAGCAAAAGGTCATTAACAATTTAAAACAATTTCTGAGACATCAAATAGTAGCTTACCATTACAACATTCAGTGTCACTAAGACTGGAAGGATGAATGCTAGAACTGGAAGATGTATAATAATAATTTCATAAGTAAATTATTCCTGTGTTTCAATAACAACACCAAAAACAAATTGCAGAAATGAAAGCCTCACAAACAGCAGGATGAAACTAAAACCAATACAGTGAGCAATGAGACAAAAATAAGGTCGAAATTACAATCAGATTATATGGAGACTTTATGGTAAGAGATTATTTTTATTTATTTATTGCTTCCTTTTGTATAGAACCAATCAATAACCCATCCACTTTATGTTTCTAAAGGTACAAATCACATATATCTTTATCTACGTTTCTTGGATAGCTGCAGTATGTGACCTTAATTCTTTTGGAAGAACGATGACATCTTGTGATCTGTTTCTTTCAAAGCAGAAAATCAGCCTGTGGTCTCAAGCAAACCACAGCACAGTAATTCAGAGGTTCAGCCCAAAATTTTGGCCTAGTGACCCACACCTTGCTGCAGAGGAACTGGGGAATTAATTCATCTGCCAGAGACCTAGGAAAGCTAGCATCCAGTAAAGTCTGTGATGTTCACCACATCCCCAAAAGTTCCATATGGCTTAAAATGTCTGTTTCATTAATGGAAATATCTGCGTATATGAAGTTATGAAGAAGGTATGTGTTTTCCATTTTCTCTAAGGAGGTGTCCCAGGATGAAAACTTTTAGCAGGAAGCAGGTTTTGCAGAGGAATTTAGTAGGAAAGTTTTAAATATTGATATCACATGATAGCTTGTGAACTCTTTGTCAACTTATTTGTGAACTCTTCAAATTCACAATAGGAAATAAACAAGTTACCTTTTTTATTGAAGACTTTGTTACAGGGTATATTGGTTATTTTCCAAGCCTCTTCTCTGCAAGGTATCTTTAAAAAATTACGCATCTTTTTCTTTGTTAAAATAAATAAAGTGAATTAAGTGAACAAGTAAATAAATAACAGTTCAAAGCTTTATAAACAACTATCTCATGCAATGGAGATGAAATTCAAGTTTAAATGTAATACAATGTTTTATATTTATGGAGATTTTTATGCATCTTTTTTTTTTTACTTTAAATATTTGATTTGTGTGTGTATCAAAAAGCTAGTAATTTTTTTTTGATACTATAAAATGATTTTTAGATAAAGTTAAATACATTAGTATCTATTTCATTTATATATATATACATTCCTATATGTGTTTTATACAACATAATTTTATAAGACATTTATAAGAGTTGTTCTTTGTAGTTAATGTTTCAAGAGTAGGTCTATATTTTGAGTGATACCTCCATATCTTTACATTTTTCTGAAAGATTGACATTGAACTTGGGTGTCAAGATTTATGTGTTAGTGCATATCAAAGGAAATAAGTTTCTGCAGATGTTTAGTAATGGTATCTATGTCTTGGTGTTAATGTTAGGAAACATGAATATGAGTTGTGATTAGCAGTTTCCTAAGAGTTGTTTATGACATTCAGTTTTGCAACTCATACAATTCAAACTTATCTAGAACAAATTCCTGGCACTTCTTGAGGAAGTGCACATAACTGCCAGCTTCTCTCCTGTAAATCATGAGGTAATATGGTAGGGTATGCTATAAATCCAAAAATGCTATCAGTGAAGATAGTGGAACTACTCTGACTTCTCTGGTAATCTGCCAGTACCAGGTTGCTTGCTCCCCACATGGAGCTCCACTTCAACTAGGTTACCTTGCCATAAGTCCTGTGTTGCTGCAGTTAGCTGAGATATCTGCTGCTTCCCAGTATCTGAACCACGTGCAGTCAGTCAGCTGAACAGCTGTCACCTAATGTACCATCTGCATTATACATGAACAGTCACAACAGGTAAGGTATCTGAGGCAGGATGTTTAAAATGGTGCTAGAAACTTCTGTCCATGTACCTTACTTGTTGCCATTGTCATCTGGGAGCAGGAGAAAACAGGTGTATTAGTCCTGCTTATGATTCCGGTATAAACTCCTGCTTATGACTCCAGTATAAAGTCATGTAGACACCGAATTATTATTGTGTAATCCAAAATTACATAATAATTAAATAATCTGATAACTCTTAATCTATTATAGGGATGGGCTCTCTGACTTTTTTCTCCTATTGCCTGTTCTAAGTTCTGTCCTGGTTTCAGTTAGGACAGAGTTAATTTTCTTCCTAGTAGCTGGTAGAATGCTATGTTTTGGTTTAGGATGAGAAAAGTGCTGATAAGACTCTGTTGTTGCACCAAGCCAAGGACATCTCAGGAAGCCTGCCAACGGGCAGGCTGGGGATGCAGCAGGAGCTGGGAGGGGACAGACCCAGGACAGCTGACCCAAACTAGCCAGAAGGTATTTCATACCATCTGACATCATGCTAAACAATATATAATAGCTGGGGAAGAGGGGCCGGACTACTCAGGGTTAGGCTGGGCATCGGTCAGTGGGTGGTGAGCAATTGCATTATGCATCATTTGTTTGTACACATTAGTAGTAGTAATACTATTATCATCATTATTGTTATTATTATTATTGTTGTTGTTATTATTTTCCTGTCTTAATAAACTGTCTTTATCTCAACTCACAGGCTTCACTTTCCCGTTTCTCTCCCCCATCCCAGAGAGGGAGGGGGGAGGGTGAGCGAACGGCTATGTGGTTGTTTAGCTGCCAACCGGGTTAAACCACGACAGTCCCAAGATTGTTTTGTCAGGCACATTTCAAAAACAAGTGCAAAGTGCATTACGAAATGTTCCAAACTCACCTACCACAATGGGACCTTGCACAGAAAATTTTACAGAAAAAAGAGATTTGAGTAACAAAAATCATCAGGCCATTAAAAATTTTTTAGTTTTATTTTCAGAGATGTATATTTGTTATTTATTTTTCATCCTTCTGTATTTTGATTCTGCAAGAAAGGTTGAAATAATTAAACAGACCTGGAGAATTGAATTTTGCACACAAGGAAAAGGGAAATATGAAAGAAAAGGAAGGCAAATGGATCAAATCGGTTATTCAGTTAGTATAGTTAGTATAATTAGTAGCAGCTGATGTCCTTTACAAAACAAAATAAAACAAAAAAACTCGTTAAACTGTTCCCTCCTTTCTTTGTTAAAAGATAGTCATTCATAAAAGACAGTGTTGTGAAACACCAGCATTGCAAGTTTTAGCATGCTATGGTATTTCCCAGCTCAGCCTGAACTCTGACAAAGTTCTTGGAAATTTTCTATATCGGAAGCTCAATGTGATAATCATTTATTAATTAACACAATAGACGAGACATGAAGGCCACGAAGGCATGTATTATTAGGGGAGGAATCATAACTTCAGTGTCTTGATTATGTGTGAAGATCATCTATGAAGCAAATTTCCCTAAAATGTGTGTGTAACAGATATTTACAACATTTTTATCATATGTATTTACAGTATTACATTTTTAACGGACATTCCATATTATTTCAACTCACACAATTTAAGGTATATTTTATTTTGTCTTTGGAGATATTTTCTCTCTTTTTGATGATCAAAATTATTACAGTTGTAAATGTCCCCTGCTGTTAACATATTTTAATATATGAAGTATCACTGAGGTTGAGAGGGTAAGAGACAGATCCACAATATTGTTTAGGAATATAAAAAATAAGGAGTTTAAATTCACCTGTAAATTTCCACTTCTGCACAATCCTAGCTTTCTAAAGAACAGTTGTACTCTTTAATATCTTAGTGTTTACTTTGGTGAGTTTGACATATTCAAAGTTGTCTCTGTATCTTCTCATCTCAACAGATCTTAGTGTCCTGCTTCCATAACCAGAAACTATGGTTAGACTAGGCTATGGATCAATGATTGCAAACAATGGAATCCCCAAGGCTTGAAAAGTTAGTGGTCATTAGCCAAGAAAAATGAGCTATCATTTTCCAGATCACTTCAATTGCAACAGAAACAACTTAAATTAAGACACTTCATTGTGTGAAGGGCATGTGCACAGAGTTTCAAAAAAAAAGCTCAACAGCTCGGGTATCAGGTCCATTTCAGTCTTTTTTTTTTTTTTTTTTCTTTCAAAACAAGATTTAAAAAGATTTAAAATTTGCAAGAAACTGCAATCAATCTATTCTAAATAGACCACTAGAATTCAGACTTCTTTGAACATGACAAATGGCTACCAATAAATGACTATCTGTAATCATGAAGTACCTCTAAAGTGCCTGGAAAGGAAATGAGATGTAGATAAGACAGAGACAAGACTGACATTCTAGTCTCATTTTGTGAAATATGTAGTATTTCAGTCTGCATTTTGAGTATATATTTGACTACATCCTCCTGAACAAATTGTAACCAACGTGTTGGACTGAACTGTTATTATGAAGTGTCTGGCTTTTAATAAAGAGAAAAGGAAAAGAAAAAAAAAAAAAAAAAGAGCTTTGAAAAGAGAAAAGAGCTTTGAATGACTCCTGCCTAACAGAAAGCCTAAAGGATGTAGGCTTTGTAGGAACTACAAACTCTGTAGTTCCAAACTGTCTTAAATGGAGAAATATCAGTGGATCAATTACAAGAAGAAAAACAGAGAAAAAAAATCATTTCATACAGAGCCTAGACCTAAAGATTCACAGAAAACTCTAGAAGACAGAGGACACATATGTTTACTGCTTTTACACTGTATCAAAGGGAAATTGTGGATGTCTTCATGCCTGCTCATAATTCACTTATTTCCAAAAAGGAATTTCTTCATTCTTTACTTTATCTGCCATGTTTCCAGAGGCAGTTATGTTACAGACTGCTAACAAGAGTGGAACTCAAAAAATTGTTTGTAACAGACTAGACATGCTTAGGAAAATTCAGTACTCATCTTGAGCAGCTAGTGTGGCTTTTATGCACCAAAGAAGAAACACCAACTAAGGAAAATACACTCACAGTTCTTCCTAAAAGGCTGTCCTTAAAGTGGTTGTCCAGAGTATTTTAAACTCACAGGTCTGGACAAAAAGAAATGTTAGCCATTACCGCTGTGGATATGTTCCACTACCACAGTGGATATGGAATGCAGAATGTCCATCTTTAAGGTAAGATAAACAAGAGAACGTGACTCTGTAGGGCTTCTATTTTTTCCATTTCTGTTCACCATTTTTATATAGGAGTATGATATTAACCTTCTTCTGATTTATGAACATGTTCAGTGCTTACCCGTTCCTGTAAATCCGATTTCTATTCCATCCCTTTTCAATACTATTCTTTCATATCACTGGTACAACATTTGTTAATGTTGGTGTCATTGGTTATATTATATCCTATCAATTTTTATGTTGTTATTCTGTGACTGAAATTCCCATACTCACAACTCTTAATATTAGATACACTCAGTTACAGATATCTTTTCCTGAAAAAAAAGGTGTAGATTATCATAGTGAGATGACACCCTTTGCAGTTCATGGAATGGAGTGTTCTTCCCATCACGGCACACCCATCTGCCTGGCCAACTGAACATCCTCCCACACAGACTGAATTCAGCTGTATTGATATAACAGGTGTAGAAGGTATATGAAATATTGATAAATGTTTTTTGTTTTTTGTTTTTTTAATAAATAAATAAACAATTGTATACTCTAAAAAACTATGGATTTCTATTGGTCTTGACTGCTCTTTTATTTGTAAACTCTGATGAAATTTCATGGTGAGACATGATTTTTTTAGGATTCCTGATTAAGTTTGAAAATCCGTATAAGATTATACTTCTTCTAAAATATCTGTGCCACTAGGACATCCCATGGGTCCCAGATATTTTATAAAGTCAGTTCAGAACTGAGGCTTGGTACTGCAAAACCATTTCTTTATGGAATCACTAAAGCTCATTTTCAGTATTGTGGCCTTATGAAGCAGACACTGCCATTGCTAAAATATTTATCGGATCTCAAAACTATTAAAAATCAAAAGCTTCCCACCATTCATCCATACTCAGAGATCCTACATTGAATCAGCTCTCTGAGTGGTATACAGCTATAAGAGAATACCAATTTGAATCTAGTGGCAGTGATTTATGTTTTCCTATCCAGAATCTTATTATTTATTTAAACATATCTTAGGATCCAGGACTACCACTGAAATTGTTTCAGTTGTATTGATTGTCTTTACAACACTGAGTACTTCTTATCTATCTGACTCCGCTGTTCTGTAATTAGACATTCATCATGTGAAATGACGTACTTCAATTTAATTAGCTTTGAAAAACACTCGCGTTAATCTGCCGATATTATTTTTTTGTGCAGAATGCCCAAGTATTCTTACAAATCTGTTACAAAGATATGTTTTTACCTTTACTTTGCTGTTGTTTCTTGGGTTGTTTTCTACATTACAATTCTAGTGCAGAATCACAGCTGCTAACAGGTATTATTCACTGCAAAAGGATTTTATTTAATTATTTAATTTCTTCCCAATTTAAAGGACCCATATTATTTATTTAATTAGCATTCTGCTGTAATTAATTAAATGCTCATAAATCAATTAAAAGCTGCTTACCTTTTATTAGTTCAGTAACTTCAAAAGAGCCTTAGGAGAAATGGCAACATTTACATAGTTCAGGAAATCTTATCGTCACTTCAAAAGCCATGTTGGAAACACAGTACTCTGTCCTCAGCATTGCACTGCAGTCGTGCATAGCACAGCAGACAGCTGAACTCATGGATTCTCCTTTGTGAAACCAGTAATCACAGCAAATTTACTTGGCATTCAGGCAGATGCTCTCTGCTCTTTTGTGTTTATGCCATGATAATTACTCTCATGGAAGAACAAAGAGGATTCCAAGAATGGCTTCTTATTGATGTAGCATAATTAGCATTGTAAACTTTCCTCTTTTCTGTGTACATTTGAATATATGTAGCTTCCTACAAGCACCTGACCCACCAAGTTTAAAGACCCTCAGAAACAACATGGAACAATTCTGCAGCTCTCTGGCTCCGGATCTTCCACACACAGAGTTGACCTGCAGTCAGTCCCAAGATCATACAATCTTTAGAAGCCCAGACAATGAAACAGTCTTCTCACTAAAAATATAATAATAATACATACAGGGTTGTACATCAGAAAACTTTCTCAAAACTGTACATAAAAGCTCTTTCCATTGTTTAGATTTCACCAGCTGGGACAGAATGGAAAGCAGTCATACACAAATGTTCCCAAATCTATTGCAGTTCTCTATTTTTCTCTTGAGCTGCCTGGAAAAGAGTGTATAGGACTCGCCAAGCCTACCAAGGTTTTTGCTGTTGTAGGCTGGAGACAATGAGATGTACCTTGGGATCTATTTGCCTATAAACCTTTTCTTTTGAGTCTAGTGAGATTTATGCTTACAAAAGCATGGTCAGTGATTTTAAGATTTAAATTTTGAAAGAAATTAACAGCTATCACTTTCAAAAATGTTAATTGCCACTGCCGAGAAAGGATAAAGAGAAATAATGAGCAGCATTTTTCGTAAAAGCAAATTGCCTGATTATAACCATGGGCTTGATCCCAATGATTTATATGTCTGAGTTTCTATATGATTAATAAAAGCACAGGACTTTCAGATTTCTTGAGTAGTGCTGAAACAGTTGGTCAAAGTAATGACCTGTGTAACAAAACAGTATACCTCCTAACATGAGAATGTTATCACATTCCTTATGTCACTACTAGCTTAGGAAATATATTCTACAGCTATAAACTCCTATAACATCCCCACCACATTTTTTACTCCACTCTCATCCGTATTTACAATTGTTCTGATCCTCAGGAAGAAGGGCAGTCTCAAACTCTTCCTTACATCATGTGGTAGAAACTTCATTGTGTGCAATGATTGAGTGTATCAGTTTCTCCTAAAAAGAAAGAATTAGGCTATCATTCTTCCTTAAGTCCCTTCAGCTAGAACCAGGACCTTTTGTTAGGAAGAAATATGCTGAATGCGGTTTAAAAATCACACAGCATCCAAAGTATTAAAGCAGCAACACAACAATTTTTTTTTTTCCCTTCATGTTTCTCTTGCATTTGATATCAGTGAGAGGGCAGTGTGACTGGAAAATAAATATTTTTTGTCAGAAAAAAAAAAAACATTTTGGTCCATGAAGTACCATGTGTACTTAGAGTATCATGAAAGAGGGATATACAGTCTGAAACACAGTTTATACATAGCATATGTGATTCAGTAATCTGTTATAACCTGACAGGAAAGAACATGTTGTTCTAAGGACAGTGGTGTTGGTCTAGAACTGTTCTCCATTATTAGGATACAGGATGAGAAACACAACCCTTAAACAAAACCGATGCATAAATCTGAAATAGTCTATGCAGCTATTGAGAAGTGTTAGTGTATGAGAGGGAAGAAGTAGAAACAATACAGAATTAGCAGAATAAGCAATAGTGTTGAGAAGGTATCCCAAGAGTTTCATTTTGCTTAAAAACAAACAAACAAACACCTAGAAATAGAGACAAAAAGACTTTTTATTATTTATGTATTCTTACTTGTGTTTAAGGAGATGTGTTCTTCCTATTTGAATAAATGACACTGTGAAAAACACTAACATTAATGCATCAAAGTTTCCTCCCAACAGTGACTTCTTACAGTAACCTTAAGGGCCTGCTTGTTCATTGAATTTTGCCCACTGAACCAAGTCACTATATCACAGATTTTCAGAGAATTAATAAACAACATATTTAAGGCATTTAGCGTTTGGATTCTAATGCTTTTGTTTCTTTGTTTTTCTAATAGTCATAAACTTCCAAGTTACATTTATTTTAGACCAGTTCTGATTCTGTTAATGTTAACCTTTTACTACAGAAGCTCTCCTTTCCCTTTTGTGTTTACCTTCTGAAATATTTATAGGAATCTGTCATACCCATCTCAACATATAATTTACAAGACTGTACAAACCAAAACCTTTAAATCTGCTGTCATGAGCAAGCTCTCCTTTCCCCTTATCTTTCTTGTAGTCCTTCTCAGGTAATGTTCCAGTCCGAAATCCATCTTTCCTGAATGTGACTTGAGCTGTATGCTTCAGATTTAGGTTTCACCAATGCCCTATAGAAAACCATTGACTTTATTTCAGCTGTTCAAGGAGTACTTTTCCTGATTCTTCCTAGGGTTACAAAAAGAGTTTATACTCTCAGCATCTTAGCAGTCAGATATGAGTCTGAACTAGCTAGTTAGTAGTTACAATTTGTTCTTCATGGCCACCACTTCTAACTCTTCGGGTTATAGATGAAACAAGTGTGATCAGATTGCCTGTACATATTTTTTACTGTTTCATTTAAACCATATTTTTCCCATTCTTACCCTTCATTTAGTTGTTTTTCTTCATGCTTTTCTGTATTAATGATGTTTTCCAGTTTTGTCATCAGAAATCCCATCAGGATTCCTGTTTTTTTCTTAAGATGATTAATAAAACACTAAGTGGGATCTGTCCAAAAAACAATCCATGAAAACTTCTAAATTTGATTTCTTCTCTTTGTTTTCTTGTTTTTTTTTTGTTTGTTTGTTTGTTTGTTTTGTTCTGTTGTTGTTTCAAAATTACTCATTCTCTTTCCTTTTTAATTCCGTTTTTCTTTATGATGCATCTACAATCCTCCGTCTTCATTAACAGTTTTCCACGTGGAATTCATAAAGTGTAGCTAGACAAGATCTACTGTGACTCCTGTGCCTTGAACTGAATTAAATACCATTGAATTCTGGTGCAATCATCCCAGTTTAAATAATTGTTGAATTTCAAACTTGTTCTCTCTGTATTGAAATTCTATGCTTAGAATGATAATTTTGTTCAATATTTGTTATCAAGTGGTGCATACTATTAATGAAGTGTTATCAGCTTTGTGTTCAACCAGATAACTGCTTTCCTCCTCAACTTCTTGTATACAACCAATATGTTTAAAATTGTATGCTATCACTCTCCTCTGAAAAAAAATGATCACCCTTATTGAAAATAAGGCACAATAGTCACCTTTGATACATCATCTTATTTATTTCTCTTATACTCAGTACATAATGGCCTTCTTTCTTGTTTGTTTACTTTTTGTTTTATGGAAATAAAAAACCTTCTGTTACTAGTTTTAAAGGTTTGCACCTATAGCAATTCCATATATTTGAGATTACCCATATTTCTGATCTTTAAAACATGCTTCTTTTGTGATGAATGTTTTTTTAATGTATGTACACATAATGTTATGTTTTTTCTTTGTTTGTTTGTTTGTTTTATCTCAGCATTTTGTACACCTCCTGAGAGGACTATTTTCTCAGATTTTAACAAGTTCTTTCCTACAGACTTTCTGCTTCTTTTGAGGTACAGATTCCCGGGAGTTTTAGTCTTACAGAAGTGCAGTGGTTTTTAGCATTGCAAACTGTCATTCCTGATAAATATTCTTGCCATCCTTCCACAGTCTCGACCAAAACTTATTGTTTCTTCTACATTATCTATGTTCATTTCATTATAATCTATCAGAACACAAACTTCTGATGAGCATTAGTATTACCTATCCTGGCAAATGCATGTAAGTGCACGTGTTTCCACCATCATTAATGTACCTCCATGTTTTAGTTCTACCTCTGGTGTCAACTGTCAACTATATAACTATCAACTATAATGTCATCTATAATGCCAACTATCAGCTATAACACTATCAGCAGTAGTTGGCAAGACTTCTGGCACCTGTGTGCACATATTTCTATTTCTAATTTTCTCAGCTGTTTAATCAACCTTATCACACACTTTAGCTCTGAGGTCCATCATTCAGGAAGAGTCTTTTCTTCAGGAATGTCTCCAAAAGCTGAAGATCCCATAACATCCTTACAGCAATAATCAGTATAATAAAACAACCTCACTATTGAAATGAATGAAGGGTTGACAAATAATGTTTTAAAAGGCAATACAAACTGTGCTGGCAGCTGCTCAATAGTCAAATTCTGCAGAAAGTCCACATGCCTGGTTCAGATGCTCTAATGGTGTGAATTAACTCATTGATTTTTCACTTCAGCCAACCTGAAATAACATTCTTCATTTGTCGGTTTTGATTCTGCTAAATCTTTTCCTGTTGAACAGCAGAGTAGGATAGAATATAAATTTATACTGTAACGTAGATATAGATGCAATTATATAGATATTGATACATAAATATAGAAACATTACCAATAACATGGGAATTTGCCTACACCAGGAAATTCTTCATAAGTTCCATATCTCATTGTTAAAAGTTGCTGTAAGGATCTCTTCAGGGGATGACCTGGAGCCATATTGGGACTGAAGTTTTGCAAGGCAGTAATTTTTTACATACTTCAGAGTGAACATTTATTGGTATCACTCAAGGATTATGCAATTGACTATTTATTTTAGTGTCTCTTTTTTGTCTTTATAAACATTACATAAACCACCCTTAAAATTTTTGGCATTGTAAAGCATGGTCTTGACTATCAAAACTGAAAACATCAAAGAATAGAATCTGTGAAAAGTAAGAAATGTGCAGGCATGTCAGTCATAAAAAGCACTTACTCCTGCAAAATTCCAGCTGGAATTTTCATTAAAATGAAAATAATGGTAAATGATGTTTGCATAATAAGTAAATCTATATACATATATATATATATATCAGTCTGATTTCCTAAAACTCGTCTAAATATTTGATGGATTATTCAAAAAGAAAGGAAATTAGGTTCAAATTATTAATGAGGAAATTAATATATCAATTTACTCTGAGGTTTGGTCATTTATGTCTTGTACCATGTCATTAAACTTCCAGAGCAATATATTCAACCGAGAATTACAACAGAGAGAAAAGCAGCCATCAATTCTAATACAATGCAACATTATCTCATAGTAAACTATTTAATGGCCATGGGAAAAGGAATTCCAATATTTTTAGTAAAATGATAGTCAAAAGCATATTCTTCTCTAATGACCTGTATATATTTGATACATCCTACGCTCATAGTGAAGAGAAGAGCTTCAAACAAAATCACTCATTTCATCTTCCAGGAAGAATATATTCTATTAGAGTTTACTTTTTTTTTTTTTTTTAATGTTGTTGTTATCACTGGCTTTGCAAGTTCTTTTGTGTGGTTGGTTGGGTTTTTGTATGGTTTTGTTTATTTTTTGTTCAGGTTGTTTTCATTCTTTCCAACAGAATCTAGAAATAATTAGGTATTCATTATTTGTTGTATAATCACCCATGCTGGCCATTGACACAGGGAGTAATCCCACTGTGCTAGATGGTGAACAAGTATATCATGAAATAACAACCCTAGTATGGTTTATAACTCAGTGAAAATTTCCACAGTTTCATTAATTTCAAAACACACAAGAACAGAATAGAAAAGGCGGAACAGTAGACTGGACTGATCACTGTTCTCTTTTCTGCTTTTCTTTTATTATTCAAGTGGGTTGGAAAAAAAAAAACTGGCAATTAAGTTCATAAAGGAAGAATATTTTGAAACAAATCAAAACTCACATCTGAATATAAACATAAAAGCCAATTGTATATTACATTTTGGGGGTCCTATTTATTAACTGGATCCTTGATATGCACTCTAAACTTTGAAATAATTAGGTTTGTGTTTCCATAATAACTACATTAGCTGCTAAATAAGACAGACAGAAGGCTGAATAAATCATTCTTCACCAAAATGTTTTTATGTATACCTACACAAAGTATTCTGCATAAAGTATTTTTTTCCACTTGTTTCTCCTGAGATAATATTTCTAGGTGCTATTTCAAAGTTTCTAGCAGTGCTGCTTCTGGTTTATTTCTACATCATAATGGCTGGCAGTGCTATCTGTTCACTTGGTACTCAACAAGTGTAGAACTATTGTAAATTACATAATCAAATTCATTGCTAAAATCACATACATGCATACATATACACACACAAAGAGTCATCAGTCTTATGGAGATAGTACTGTCCTGCCTGTTGAAGAAGGGTCACAAGGGAAATTTCCAGAGCTGGGACACAGCATAGAGCTATTTTGAATTTTACTTAATGATATCATATGAAAGTAACTTTGTTGTGCCAAACCAGATGATTTGAAGCTAATAATGGGTGTCAAGGAAGAGAAGTGCTGCCAGCAAATCCTTATGAAGAATCTCAGTCAAATATGCATAAAGTATCTGCAATAAGAACATAAAATGGCATGGAAAATATCTGAAATGCAATTATTCAGAGCATATAATAATACTATGGTTACATTATACACACTTTTAAACAACTACATAAGTGATCTTTCAAAGAAATTGCAGCATTCACTGGAGGAAGAAACAGTCTAAATAACTCATCAAAGCATGAAGTGAATTGTTTTTTACATCCCGTGCACTGTATTTTTTGAAGTCCTCTGACAAACATTTTGTTCAGCTGCTATGAGAAAAAAGTCAGAAGTGATAGTAGTTCCTGTCTCTTGGTAGCTAATTCTTTTGTGCTCCTCTTTTCTTTCCTAATAAATGAACACAGAAAATCCCTTAAGAGCTTTTTATTGGCACATTATCAGAAGGTAAAGATTTTAAAACCCAGAGATCACTAGAAAGTTGTCACAGTTCACTGATCTTCTTTTCATCTTTTCATCTCCATGAGGTTTACTACCATTGTATTCCATAGAACTCTTTAGCATGCACCATGCAATGTATTATTGGGCATCAGAAACTTTTGGGTTAGTTGATTTAGGGAATTACCACTGTTACTTTGAAATATGTGTAGATGTTCAAAGAGCATGGCACAGCACTGAAGGCATCCTCACATGACCAGGGAAGGAGTGTTTCTTTCATGTTTAAAAAAAGTGTTTGGGGATCATTTATCCATATGCTTAGCTGCTATTATAGCAATCACATTGATTCATTAGAAGTGGATATTGTGCCTCAAGCTAATTCTGGAAATACTAAAGCTAATTTCAATTGCAGTGGCAAAATATCTTTTAGTAAAGTACAACTGCTAAATTATAGAGCCATAACACTATTTCCATGTACAGGTGATAATAACCTCCATTACCATGTAGCTTATAATAATAAGTTCCATTGCAACTGACTTATTCACTGACTTCCAACATACTGTATTTCATCATGCAGTAGCATGAATGGCCTTTGCAGCAGCAGCAGCATTCACATACAGACATAACCATATCTTAGTACAAACTTGAGTCGTCGAGGGTCGATCCTTCATTTCTACATATTTGGTTTCAACATATTTTTCTATCTATCAATCCAACAATTAGTGTCTCCTACAAAGTTTGCTAATCCACCACTTAATCTTAAAAAGACAAGATTTTTCACAAATTTATACTGACACCAGGAATTTTATCAACCATCTGACCAAATGTCAATCTCAAATTTGTTCTCACAATCAAAAATTTTTATTCTTCCATGTTGACATTCAGGGAATTTTTAATAACATGAATATTTTCTGCTTGAAAGAGGAAGAAAAAAAAAAAAAGTTGGGAAAAGGATTTTTTTTTTTTTCAGGTATGATGACAAACCATAAAAAATACTAAACAGAAAACATGAACAATGGATTATCACAGGTTTAGGTACTCTGCAGATCTATTGAGAGGGATCTATTGAGAGGCCTGAGGGATCTTCAGACTTTCACACTAAGATGTACAACAAATATACAACTTTTCTACTTGCAATTTGTTAGCCGTGGACAGAATTCTGTTCTAGATTGAATGGAACCAAAATTCTAGATGATGAACCCACTCTGTACATGGCTTTATAAATATTAAATAGCAGAAATGCATATAAAACTTTGGAAAAATAAGTCTTTGTTAACAAAAATATTTAAACTCATAAAGAACATTCAATCAGGGTTGTATAGATGTACTTTGTTTGTTTATTTGTTTTGTAGGGGGTTTTTTTTGTATCCCAAGTGGTTTCAGAAAACCACAAGTTTTCTGAAGAGTTCTCTCTTACTAGCCTTTATTTATGTCTAGTTTTTGAACATTTCTGGTTCTGCGAAGGAGTCATCAAGAATTCATCTCAATGTACCATTAGAGAATAACCTAATCCTCTTGCCGAAGAGGAGGACAATTATTTACTTTGACTAACAAATTCATGAACAGAAGATCTGCTTTTTTGTATTAGTTGGAAAGCTCAGGATGCGCTAGTAAATCTCCCAATGCATATGTTGTCTCTGTGGGGATTTTGTCAGAGTGTCTGGGCCATGAACCCTGGCCCGGAAGAATTAAAGATAGGTAAAGAAGTCAAGCAAATAATACATAAATAACTCAATCTGGTAGCTGAACTTGAAAACATTTTTCCAGCTTTTTCTTTTCTTTTTATTTTTTTTTTTGGAAAGCATTTTCTTTTCAAACTAAGATTCTCCACTTAGGCTAAAGTGAACAACTCACATACGTTTACAAGTTTCCTACAGTCAGAGGTGATCTGTCTGGAAGTAACAGTCCATTCTCTCTTTTGCTTGGAAGTCAGGCCAAATAGTTGAAGATATTTGAGCTTTTTTGCAATACAATCAGTAAATCTTTTGTTTGCTTCTTTTCTGAAACCCTTTAATAAGCCACAGAGAACACTAGCAAAATGAAAATGCATAATTTTGAAATACATTTTCTTTCTTTATCTTCTGTTTAGCAAGCAAAAAATAATTATGAGGTTGCATCAAATGTATTTATCTTGTTAACTATTATAGATATGAAGTGGAAATCTGAAGTGAAAACACAGTGAAAAAGAAAAAAGAAGAAATAAAGTTATAAAAGTAATTGTAATAAAGTCACAGCATACATTTCAAGCAATTTTAGGTTCAGCTTCTGTTCAAGAAGGTAACTGGGTACTGTTTTTCAGTCTTCTGATTACCATTATTTTCTATTTTTCTGTCTCAAAAGTTTTTAGATATTTGTAAATCCTATTCTGATCCTTAAAATGTTCTTTTGGTTTGTTTTTATTCATATGCTTGAAATGAATCTTGAAAGTTATCAACTTATACCAACAACATATATCTGCAGCAGTAACAATAATCATCACCTCAGAAATAAGAGTAGACACTCCAAAGACTATGTTTCCAGGTTGTACACATGCTGAAAAAACTCATATTTATGTCACTTTAAAGCAAAGCAGATTTATTTTTATTTTTTTTTTGAGAAAAGCATAAGAGACCTTAAAAACTAATGTGACCTTATGTACCCAATTGGAAAATACTGACAGTGAGGAGCTTGATTTAAGGACAAAATAAGATATTTCACATTCAAAATACATATTTAGCAGAACTGCTCATTTATTCTCCAGAGCATCCATTTAGAATCATGGGAGTAGTATTATTGTTTTGACAAGTATGAATATGAATTATAATTTTTCTGTGCACAGTAATGACTTTGATAACATTTTGTCTTTTATCTATCATTTCTGAATATCTGAGAAGGGATTTAAAAGCTTTTTATGTAAATATGGAAAAAGCAGCCCTTCCATTGCTTTATACCCCTCACTGATATATACTTAGAGTTAAAATATATGAAGTGAATATATTACTTGGAATTAGCAGGACTTTCATATGCTAGACTTATTACCCAATGTAAGTCAAGTTTGGTTCTTGTATCTTAACCTCTTTCCCTTTATAATAATATATATATGTATATATGTGTGCAGTGTTTTTTTTAATGAGGAAAAACAAAAATTATTTATAGGCACAAAATAATGCTGAACATACAAATTCAGCAAAGAAAATGCCTGAAGGAAGATAGCTAATAAGATTGCATGTTTTTTTACCTGGAACAATACATTTAGGTTAACCATTAGCCTCAGTTCTTGACCAATATTGTACTCAAGCTATAATAATGATTGTCTTACTATAACAGGTTTTAAATAAATTGAGCTTTAGTGATCCCAAGTCTTAGAGAGAAAAAAAAATGTCTTTTCCTAGGCTGTAAAAAGAAGTCCTCTCTTTGGGAAGGCACACATTTACAAAATATCAAAGACTTGGAATTATGCACCTACTAGCCTCTTACCTTTATCCAGTTGTGATTATACTAGCATATAATCACAAATTTTAACTGGCAAACAAATTTAAAAAAATTTTAACTGGCAGCTCTCTCTATAGCAATTGTTTATCTCCCAGACTGGAAACAGATTCCAGAAAACACGCTTAATGATCTTCATGAGAATAAAGCAGGGGAAAAAGAGACAATGAAGAATTAGTCTGGTTTCTGCCTGTTACGTGTATCTGTGAAACATGTAGAATGAACATTGCCATTGTTCAGCAGCATCTTTCTGTCCAGAACCTAACCAAAATGTGACTGGTGTGTTTTTGGAAGAATTTAGGGTGAACAATTGTCAAAATGCAATTTGTGTGTTTTCACTGTTTCCCAATTATGTGACTATGTCAACGATGATTTGACTGAGAAAAAAAAAATAAAAATAAAATGGGAACATCTTCAGCCATATCAAAGATGAGGTGTGTTATCTCGGGTGTATCACACATTTGTGATATTCATTAGATTTCTAAACTTTGAAACTTTTTCACAGATTTCAGTGACTTGATCATAGCACTGTTATTTGAAAATTAATATATATATTATATATAATATATATTAATATAATTAATTATTAATATAATTAATATAACATATATAAAATATATATGATATATAATATATATTTATATATAGTATTTGTATGTTATATATTATATTATATAAATTATATTATAATATACACATATAATTATTAATATGATTGACAAATAATTATTAATATGATATATATACAGGAACAAAGCCTTCATTAGCTTTGGACTTAAACTACTGCAGGCTTAAGTCCTAACTAGGCACAGGTATGTCAAGAAAATGTTTTTAAATAAGTAGTTGAAAAAATAAAAATATATCTTATGTATATTTTATCTTATACTGATACAATGAACCGTATACTTACTTACATAGTTATCTACATTTTTTTAAAAAATGGTCTCTCTGCATTCATAATTCTATCAGTCTGAGTACGCGTAAAAAAAAAAAAATCTCAGATGGGAAACAAATAGAACGTACCCTGTGAATGGCTGAATAGGCTGTTTATACACACATCCCACACTGGTACTCCATTTTCACCCAGAATATCTTGTAATAGAGGCCATTGTTGAAGCTAATCTGTCTAAACAAAATCAATCTACATAAGAAAACAGCAGGAAAACTACAAACCCCAGTGAAACTCCTTTTCTGTCTCTAGCCCAACCAATCTTTCAACTTACAGTCTTTATAGAATTAGCTCAATAGTACAAAAAAAAAAAAAAAAAAAAAAAAAGTTACTAAGAGGACTAGACTATCCTGGAAAGGCCAGCCTGCCAGCCAGAGCATCTTATTTATTTGTTTATGCCTCTGCCATAAACATCCTGAACTATCACTATTTTAATTCTTCCATGCTACAGGGTAATATAACAGGGTAGTGATATATACAACAGTATATACAACAATAGTGATATATACAACCTACACCTGAGCAACCTGCAATGCATTCTGCTTCAGGAACATACCCAGACTTAATTTTTTCACATATATTCCAACCTACAAGAGGAGCTGATGAACAAGTAGAATGGCCTGGATAGAGGCCACACCCCCTTCTTTGTAAAGAAAACAAATAAAGCAGCTGCTATGCCCACCAGCCCAGAACCTCTGGGTGTACACACATTTTATATGGTTCATAAAATGGGAACTAATAGTTTTTTCCCTTCTCTTTGTGGCACATGCTCTCATCTTCCCTTGCTGATGTGATCACATGATCACTCTATAATCTCAAATTTTTCATCAACTACTTATCTGCCATCTGACAATTATTTTTTATGGCTCACACACAGTTGGTGAGGATTTCACATGTATCTGCACATCTCTCTTTCTCAATGTCAGATGGATTGCTTAGGAGAACAGAGAATTAGAGTTGTGTTTTAGGGTAACTAATAATGTCTGTAATAGAGATGATCACTATCCTGAGTAAAATGGCAATTAAGTTTATGAATTGTGTAAAGTACCAAGTACATTTTATCACAAAAGACATTGAGAAAGATAACTTTTATTACTGTGCAGCTCTCTAATAGGTCAATCAATTATAATTTTTTTGAATATTATTGAATGATAAATCACTATCTATAAGGGAAAACCTTTCTGGCATTTTGATAATGAATTTATGATCCTTAATGATTAAGTATGAGGAATCCTCTTGGTTTTACTTCCTGCTTGTAATTTCCCAGCTGGATTCTTCATTAACAATTAACTGCTAAGCTAGTTCCTGACACCTTGCTCCAACTTTGCCTTTTCCATCAGGAATATAAAATAAATAAAAATAAATAAAAAATAATAATAATAAATACTAAGGCAGTATGAAGACAGAATAGTATGTCTCTAGAATAAAGGAACATTTCCAACCCGTGTATATGATTTTCACCCCTCATATTAGACTGCTCCCCCAGGTGCATCTGGCTTAACACTTCCTAAGGGTCTGCTGGTTTTGCCTTCTGTTAGAGTAGTAATGTCAAGCCGCTCTGAATTTTTCCAGGGCTGATTCAAGTCTGGATTGAGCTACAATTTAAGAAAGTGTAAAGTTATTTAGAATTTTTTCTTGTTTTCACTAATGTCTTTATTATTCTACCTGGCAGCAACCAATAATTAATCCATCAAGAAGTTAATGCAACTAATAGCTCCTTTCAACATCTCTCCTCAGGACAGGATTCAAGATATGACCTTTGTGAACAGACTAACAGACTTCACTACATGACTAGGTGATTTTGTGGTCTTAAAGACAGCCTCAACATTGAAAAGATGAAAAAAAAAAAAAAAAAAAAAAAAAAAAAAACCATGGTGTTTCTTTAGTGCCTAAGATTAATTTTCAGAAGAGACTAACATCCATTTATGCCTCTACTGCCTGAGACTGAAACATTTGGACAAACACAGATGGTCAAAGAAGTTTCATTTATTGCTTAGCTTGTAAACTAATTTTTCTTCCTCTAACTATACACAACTCTTTCTATATTTCAATTCACCTTCTGACAGAAACTGATTCTCTTACTATTAGAAAATATATTAATCCTAGAAAGTATTTGTGCCACTACAAGCCATACGCAGAGTCACTGAGGGGAGGCTGTGCAGTAGGTTCAGAAATGACCTAACCCACCTTTAAGAAGTGGGCACAAAAGGCACCTTTTGAAGCACTGGCTGTGATCTGAGGAACCACATTGAACATGAGCAGCTGTAAACAGTGTATCCTATAACTACACAAGGGGAACACTCTGGCAACATTCCCAGAGGCACAGTAATATGTACAGATAAAATGCCTCCAGCATTTCCATAAAAGCATTTCCCAGGTTTCTTCAATGGTTACCACATCTTGTACACCATCTGTAAACATTATACTGTGCTTAAGTGACCTGTTTTTCTCATGTTTCTTAATATTAAATTGTTAATTGTTTTCCCAGTCTAGAATCTGAAGGCTGTTACACAAACATTAAAGCTTTTTTTTTTTTTTTTTTTTTTTGATGAAATTATGAATTCTCAATGAGGACGGGCTGGAGAGATTTTCCCCTTGAAATCAGAATCATTTAAATACAAAAGGCATGATTCTATCGCACCAATGTAAGACAAAAAAGAAAAAAAAAAAAAAAAAAAAAAAAGAGTTGTGGAATGACTCCTCTCATATTTACATTGTTTAGTTCTCAGTTTAAACTTTCATCTGAAACTTGGGTTTTGAGAGCCGTGTTTTATTAAATGTTTTTGCCAGTTGTCAATAGAGGATTTGAGATGCCAGTGCTTCAGGATGACTAAAACACATGAAAGATAGAGCAACTGCCTTTTTGAGATTCTGGCTTTATTGCTTTTAAATTGAAATGACAATGACTTTTAATTGTGTATATATGTGTGTATATATATATATGTATACATGTATATATATATTATGTCAGTTTGTTCACCTTCTGAAAAAGAACTAATGAGTAAGCAACACCCAGTACTCCTTAACCAAAGATATTTTTACTGAAGGAAAATAGCAAAGAGAGCTCTTTCTAGTTTCAGAGCTGCAGCAAGTGCCATATGGGAATCCTTATTGTCCACAGCATCCGTGATTACAGAATGCATTGCAATAATAAGTAACAGCTGGAAGGAAAGTGGGATTGTTGGCTCAGGAAGACAGAAGGGAAGGTTTTCATCATTTCTGGCAAAGCTGACTGCACCAGAGGAAGCCATAGCACCATTCCTAGATGCTGAAACTATTGCAGTGGGATGTTGCTTGTTCTTGTAATTAAAGAGGTATAGCAGAGAGAATCTTTCTTTCATTTCCCCATGGAGGAACACTCCCTTTGAAAGACATATGATTGCCAGGAACCAGGGATCCAGCAGTGCAAATCCTTCCCAGCATCATGTCTCAGTGTCTCAGCATTAGGAGAGGCATAATTGAGTATTCACAGTATTAAAGACATAAAAAGGAATGAAAAAAAAAAAAAAAAAAAAAAAAAAGTTCCTGTAAGATCTGATCAAAAACCCACTGAAATTAATAGAAAGAATCCCACTAATTCCAAAAAGGTTTTGATCCTACCACAGTGTACTCAGACAAGATTTTGATCTTGTTTTTTACCTGCAGAATTTTCCATTTGCCACAACAAAACACAGGACAAGAAATCATGCAGAGGTGAGGAGGTTTACAGTATATTTTGTTAGTCCAGAGATATCAACACAAAGAGAATAGACTGTTTTTCTGCTGTTTATGTTCATACAGACAACAAGGTAGTGGAGAAAATAGGTGAATCTTGTCATAGTGATCTCTTTAATTTATAAGAGAGCTGTCAAGTGACTTAAAAACACAGAGCTCTTGTCAAAAGAAGCAGAAAAGCTCCTATGGGGCAAAGGGAATGGGAGCAGGAAGAAGGGATTGCTGCAGATACACAAGCAGGATATGAGGTCAATGAGTAGGCAGGAAGATGAAAACAGAAATGTTTATTACCTCAGAATAAAAAAGAGATATAGAATAGAAAGGAAAATTCTACAGAAATTAAAAATATACTTGATATGCTGAGAGGAAAAGAAGACAAAGATATCATGGAAAGTTTTCTACATATTTAGGAAAACTAGATATTTCGTAGAGGAAAAAGGAGACAAAACTATATAGGCTGAAGCAGCTGATCAACACTAACATCAGCCCAGAGAACAGATTACTGAAGCTAGGAACACACTTGTCAGGAAAAACACCTCTAGATGAGGTGCAATGGATAAAAAGGTAAGAAGGCTTTATCATATCAAAGCAAAGCATATGAAGATAAATGAGAATATGGGATGAGTCATTATACTCGAAGCTGCTTTTAGATTCCCTCTTATTTAAATTAGGGATTACTGTACCAGAAGTTACACTCAGAAGTTTGGTCCTAAAGCTAATGAGAAGCTTTATTTTGCGGTAAGATTGTACCTTGCACAGAAGTTAGTTCTTATATGTAACACATTTTTCCCCTCAGACATAAGAAGCACAAAACTGAACCTTGAGTCATACCTGATCTTTCAGAATATAAGGCAATGTTGGATCTGCTCTGATTGCATGTTTCAGGATACATGACTTGCTGTACTTATTATCTTCACCCATTTTTGACTTGACTTTTCTTTAATACATGTATGTTAGCATTTCAGTATTCAGTTTTCCTGTCAGTAGTGTGAGAATACAACTAATTTCAAGAGTGCAGCTAGTGTTACTTCAGCAGGATTTTGTGAGGTAAACTCAAAAATGGGCATTACTTTACTCAACTTCTTTCATATCTTTCTATGAATATCTTTATATAGTAGATAGTAATCAACAGAAATGTAACTAAACTTAAGCCCTGTGTAACACCTCAATTTCAGCCACAAAGAGCTATGAGCTTGGTGTACAATAACTGTACAGACCAACCAACATGCATATTTCCAACAAAAGTGTACTGAAGATCCCTCCGTGCCCATTTCCCCATTCAGAAATGACAAGGGAAGTTGTCATCAAATCACAGTTAATGAGACATTGCAGAAGATCTGTCTAACGCTGCAGTGCTTTCATAAATTCTGTGGGTTATATTTCAAAATTTTTCTTAAAGATTATTTTATATTTCAAAAAGCTGCAGATTTATTTATGTAGCAAGAAGCAAACAACTAACAAGTGCTTTTACAATATTAAAGAAAATTTGATATAAAAGGTTAACAAGTCAAGACAGATGCACAAACAGAACTGACTAACAAGAGGTGCAGAGTAATGTTGTGTTGAGGCTACATTCTCACTGTTTCTTTTACCAGTGCTCTCCTTTGGTCTCTTTGAGATTCACCTGTTCATAACACCTCTTGGTTTTGATCAATGATCATAATCTTGTTCTAAAACTTAACACAGAGGTAGTCCTTAGAGCAAGCCAGATTTCTTTTTACACTAACCTATGTTTGCTTGCTATTTTCAAATGCACTTGGAGTTAGAAAGTGTAAAAAGAGTATCAATGCCAATTAAATAAAATTTTCTGCAGCTGTTAGAGGACTAGTTAATACATTGTATGTACATTGTATGTAGTAATTCTACAACATCATGTTTGTATGCACATCGTCTTGCTCAATATCAAGAACATAACAACCATATATCCCATTTAAGAAAAAGTAATTTCTCATAAAGATTCTAGTGGTGACAATAATTCAGAGAAAGTTCAGTAGATCCAAAACCAAGCTAGCAATGCCTATACAACCAGAACATCATAAGTGTGGTCTCATAGCTCTGTTCTTCTAAAAGGGAACACTATTTCATATTAAACCATTTATTTTTGGACTGGCCTTCCAGGTGGAGTGCAAGAAAGAAAATGCATTGCAATTGTCCAATATGAAGGTAACAAATAGATGAATCACAACTGCCAGACCTGTATCCAAGTGATAAGAGTAGCTAAGGGATAGAAGCTGGTATTTTGGCTACTGTTATGTCCTGGAAATAAAGAAGAAAAAAAAGTACCTTGTGTTTACCACACCCTCTCCTTTTCCATCTATAATGAAGAGTTAATGTGTCCAGAAATATCTAGCAATTCTAATGGAAAATTTGAAGCAACATAGAATGTCTAATCTCTCATGAACGAAGAAAACCAAAAATCAGTACACACATATTTCAGGCAGGAGGCAATAATGTTTGCCTGAGTTCTTATGTGATTCCATGACACATCTTCAAGCTTCTCTGGACAAAGCCACATCACTTAAATTCAAGCAGAAGAGAAGGTTTAGAAAATAAATAGATGACAAAATTAACACTAAGCATGGATGTACATCGTCAGTAATGTGATAAAAGCTTTTGCTGTCAGCCTCTGAGGGACTCTATTCTGTGGATGGGAAAGGAAGACAGACTTAAAGTGTTTTCATATTATATAAATCACAAAGTAACACTATTTTTTCTCATGTACTAAATGTTCTACTTGTTTGTTTTGAAGCTTAACATGAAAGTTGTCCCCCCCCCCACACACACAACTGACCTGCCACCTTCCAAGACCATAGTACAAAGACTTAATTCTGAAATGATGCATTCTTCTCTATGGTAATTTGGTAGCCCCACAGAGACTGTTTCTTTCCTGTTTCTTGCAGGGCTATGACACAGTATGGTAGACTGGGGAAAAAAAATTCTTCCAAATAAAGACCAAAAACATCTAGAAAACACTGCTGTATCTAACATTCCAGTTGCATCTGCTCAGTGCTAGAATTTCCCTTTCTATAAGCTTTAGAAAAAATAGTAACAGGTTCAATGTCAGATCAACAAAACCAATCTTCAATCTATTCTTTTATCTTCCTGCTCATTCTTATATTAACTTGCATTTAACTTCTGGCTCCAAGTTTATCACTTATTTAGCCATCCTGAGAACAAACAATCTTGTTCTAAAATTGTTTCCTTGAAAATGGTAACCATATTATTTCAATTATATTCATGGAAGAAAGATGGAAGAAAGAAAGATGGAAGAAAGAAAGATGGAAGAAAGGAAGAAAGGAAGAAAGGAAGAAAGGAAGAAAGGAAGAAAGAAAGGAAGGAAGAAAGGAAGGAAGGAAGGAAGGAAGGAAGGAAGGAAGGAAGGAAGGAAGGAAGGAAGGAAGGAAGGAAGGAAGGAAGGAAGGAAGGAAGGAAGGAAGGAAGGAAGGAAGGAAGGAAGGAAGGAAGGAAGAAAGGAAGGAAGAAAGGAAGAAAGAAAGGAAGAAAGGAAGAAAGAAAAAGAAAGAAAAGAAAAAGAAAGAAAGGAAGAAAGAAAAAGAAAGAAAGGAAGAAAGGAAGGAAGAAAGGAAGAAAGGAAGAAAGGAAGGAAGAAAGGAAGGAAGAAAGGAAGGAAGAAAGGAAGGAAGAAAGGAAGGAAGAAAGGAAGGAAGAAAGGAAGGAAGAAAGGAAGAAAGGAAGAAAGGAAGAAAGGAAGGAAGGAAGGAAGGAAGGAAGGAAGGAAGGAAGGAAGGAAGGAAGGAAGGAAGGAAGGAAGGAAGGAAGGAAGGAAGGAAGGAAGGAAGGAAGGAAGGAAGGAAGGAAGGAAGGAAGGAAGAAAGAAAGAAAGAAAGAAAGAAAGAAAGAAAGAAAGAAAGAAAGAAAGAAAGAAAGAAAGAAAGAAAGAAAGAAAGAAAGAAAGAAAGAAAGAAAGAAAGAAAGAAAAGCAGCTAATTCACTATTCTGAAGTTTTCTTCTATAATTTACTGAGTGTAAAAAAGAAAGTCATAGAATCATAGAATCATAGAATATCCTGAGTTGGAAGGGACCCTTAAGGATCATCAAGTCCAACTCTTGACACCGCACAGGTCTACCCAAAAGTTCAGACCATGTGACTAAGTGCACAGTCCAATCTCTTCTTAAATTCAGACAGGCTCAGTGCAGTGATCACTTCCCTGGGGAGCCTGTTCCAGTGTGCAACCACCCTCTCTGTGAAGAACCCCCTCCTGATGTCAAGCCTAAACTTCCCCTGCCTCAGCTTAACCCCGTTCCCGCGGGTCCTGTCACTGGTGTTAATGGAGAAAAGGTCTCCTGCCTCTCGACACCCCCTTACGAGGAAGTTGTAGACTGCGATGAGGTCTCCCCTCAGCCTCCTCTTCTCCAGGCTGAACAGGCCCAGTGCCCTCAGCCGTTCCTCGTACGTCTTCCCCTCCAGGCCTTTCACCATCTTCGTAGCCCTCCTCTGGACACTCTCCAACAGTTTCATGTCCTTTTTATACTGTGGTGCCCAGAACTGCACACAGTACTCGAGGTGAGGCCTCACCAGCGCAGAGTAGAGCAGGACAATCACCTCCCTTGACCTACTAGCGATGCCGTGCTTGATGCACCCCAGGACACGGTTGGCCCTCCTGGCTGCCAGGGCACACTGCTGGCTCATATTCAACTTGCTGTCTACCACGACCCCCAGATCCCTCTCTTCTAGGCTGCTCTCCAGCGTCTCATCGCCCAGTCTGTACGTGCAGCCAGGGTTTCCCCATCCCAGGTGCAGGACCCGGCACTTGCTCTTATTGAACTTCATGCGGTTGGCGATCGCCCAGCTCTCCAACCTATCCAGATCCCTCTGCAAGGCCTTTCCACCCTCATTCGAGTCCACAACTCCTCCAAGTTTGGTGTCATCAGCAAACTTGCTCAAAATGCCTTCTATTCCTACATCCAGATCGTTTATAAAAATATTGAAAAGTACCGGCCCTAAAATGGAGCCTTGAGGGACCCCACTAGTGACCGCCCGCCAGCCTGACGCAGCGCCATTCACCATAACCCTTTGGGCCCTGCCCGTTAGCCAATTGCTCACCCATCGTATGATGCTTTTATTTAGCTGTATGGTGGACATTTTGTCCAGTAGGATCCTATGGGAAACCGTGTCAAAAGCCTTGCTGAAGTCCAAAAAAAATCACATCAGCTGGTTTCCCTTGGTCCACCATACGGGTGATCTTATCATAAAAGGAAATCAGGTTAGTTAGGCAGGACCTACCCTTCACAAACCCATGCTGGCTGGGACCAATGACTGCTTTGTCCCCCAGGTGCGCCTCAATAAGTTCGAGAACCATCTTCTCCATGATTTTACCAGGCACTGACGTGAGACTGACAGGCCTGTAATTGCTAGGGTCTTCTTTCTGACCCTTCTTGAAAATCGGCACAACATTTGCCAGCTTCCAGTCTACCGGGACCTCTCCAGACTCCCAGGATCGTTGAAAAATAATTGAGAGAGGTTCCGCGATGACGTCTGCCAGCTCTTTCAGCACCCGGGGATGAATCCCATCTGGACCCATGGACTTGTAGGGATCCAGGTGGAGTAGCAAATCCTGCACACGTTCAGGGTCGGTTGGGAGTTTGTCATCCCCACCATCCCGGTCCTCCAGCTCAGGGCACCCTGGGTCTCGAAGCCCATCATCGGCATTGAAGACAGAGGCAAAGAAGGCGTTAAGCGTCTCTGCTTTGCCTATGTCATTGTCTGTGAGGAGACCTTCCCTATCAAGGAGCGGCCCTATGTATTCTTTAGTTCTCCTTTTTCCATTCACATATCTAAAAAAAGCCCTTTTTATTTTCTCTCACAGACACAGCCAGCTTCAACTCTAGGTGTGCTTTAGCCACGCGAATTTTCTTCCTACAAACACGAACAGCATCCCT
This sequence comes from Anas acuta, assembly GCF_963932015.1. Classification (NCBI taxonomy): domain Eukaryota; kingdom Metazoa; phylum Chordata; class Aves; order Anseriformes; family Anatidae; genus Anas; species Anas acuta. The sequence continues at coordinate 40,293,922 of NC_089017.1, read as the reverse complement.
GTATTCTTTCCATGTCACCTGGCCCTCCTTCCAGTAGCAAAACACTCTCTGTTTCCACCTAATCTCCATAAGAATGTTCCTGGTCAGCCACGCCGGCCTCCTGCCGCGCCTGCCTGACTTGCGATATTTAGGAATTGCCTGTTCTTGTGCTTCTAGGAGGCATCGCTTAAAGAATGACCAGCACTGGTGGACATCAAGGCCTTCAAGAGCAGCTTCCCAGGGGACCTTGCTGACTAGTTCCCCGAGCAGCCTGAAGTCCGCCTTCCCCATATCTAGGGATGAGGCTTTGGTGGCACTTTTCCTACTGTCACCGTAAATTTTGAACTCAACCACTTCATGGTCACTATGACCGAGGCAGCCACCAATCACCACATCTCCCACCAGACCCTCTCTGTTTTCTAGCAACAGGTCTAGGAGGGCACCTTTCCTAGTTGGCTCCGTTAGCACCTGCACCAGGAAGTTATCATCTAGGTGCTTCATGAACCTCCTGGACTTGTTCGTGTCAGCCGTGTGGCACTCCCAGTTAACGTCTGGCAAGTTGAAGTCCCCCATAAGGACAAGGGGAGTTAATCTCGAGGCCTCTCTTAGTTCTGTAAAGAATAATTTATCAGCGCTATCGTCCTGGCCAGGCGGTCTGTAATAGACTCCCACAACGACATCCCCTTTATTCGTTCGTCCCTTGATCCTTACCCAGAGGCTCTCAACTTTGCCATCGCCGACCTGGAGTTCCACACAGTCCAGCCCCTGCTTCATATACATCGCCACCCCACCACCTCGCCTACCCTGCCTGTCCCTCCTGAAGAGCCTGTAACCATCTATCGCAACACCCCAGTCACAGGACTCATCCCACCAGGTTTCGCTTATGCCGATGATGTCATAGTTGCGGGACTGGGCCAGGACTTCCAGCTCATCCATTTTATTCCTCACACTGCGTGCGTTCGTGCAGAAGCATTTCAGGTGCGTCTCCTTACACTCAGCACCTTGTGGATCTAACCGAAGGACCTCACTGGCACACAGCCCCTCTGATTCTAGCGTACCATCCCTTAGGTCTTCACCGGCGTGCCTGGTTTTAGCCCCTTCCCCCTTCGACTCTAGTTTAAAGCCCTATCTATCAGCCCTGACAACTCCTGACCAAAGATCCTTATCCCTCTCCGAGAGAGGCCCATCCCATTCAGTGCCATCAGGCCCGGTGTAGCATAGACCTTCCCGTGATCAAAGAACCCAAAGTTCTGCCGGTCACACCAGTCTCGAAGCCACGAGTTTATGTGAACAGCACACCTTTCAGCTTCGATCCCCCCTATCGGAAGGACAGAGGCAAACACAACCTGCGCGCCTGAACCTCTAAGTAATCACCCCAAATCCCTAAAGTCTCTTTTGATCGCCTCAGTACTCAGCAGATTTGTTAACTTCATTAAGCCTTCCTACTTTAGCTTCCTTAAGAAATTAAAGTTCATCACAGAAAAATTAATCCAAGCAAAAAGTAGGAGTGCATAAGGAAAAAGTGGTGAAAGTTTGATGTGGCAGACCATGAATTATTTGTTCTGAAAATGAGTAACTATACCTAAAGTCTTCATCACCCTTCCCTAAAAAAAAAAAAAAAGGCAGAGACAACAGTTATAAGTTAATAAATTTAATTTATTATTAAAAAATAATAAAAATAATAGAAAATAATCAGAAAATGGTAAAATATTTAATATTAATATTTTATTATTTTAAATTATTTTTATTGTATGACATGTACTCATCATGACTAAGTAGAAATACCACAGAATTGTAAGCCTCACCTCTGTGCCTGGCAAGATCATGGAAAAGGTCCACCTGGAAACAATGACAAGGCACATGCTACACAAAGAGGTGATCTGAGACAGCCAGAAGCGCTTCACCAAGGGCAAGGGCAAATAGTGCCTGACCATTCTGGTGGCCTTCTGTGATGGAGTGACTATATCAGTTGACAAGCAAAATCTGACAGATGTCATCTACTTGGACTTCTGTAAGGTCTTTGACAGTCCCACATAATATCCTGTTTTCCAAGTTGAAGAGATAGAGATTTGATGGGTGGACCATTCAGTTGGCTTGAAGGTCACACCTAGAGAGTGGTGGTCAATGGCTTTATGTCCAGGTGGAGGTCGATGATGAGCAGTGCCCAGAGTGGGACCTGTCCTGGGACAGGTACTGTTTAATATCCTTATTAGTGACAAAGACTTAGTACACCCTCATCAAGTTTGTAGACAACACCAAGGTGCAGTTGATACAATAGGAGGAAGGGATGTCATCCAAAGGGACATAGACAAGCTTGAAAAGCATGCCCACGTGAGCTGCATGAGATTCAACAAGTTTAAGTGCAAGGTGCTGCCCCTGGGTCAGGGCAATCGCAGACAGGAGAGCAGATTAGGAGAATTATTGAAAGCAGCCCTGCAGAAAAGGACTTGGGGGTTCTGGTGGATGAAAGGCTTGACATGAGCCAGCAGTGCACGCTTGCAGCCCAGAAAGCCAACTGCATCCTGGGCTGCATCAACATAGGAGTTGCCAGCAGGCTGAGGAAGGCAATTGTCTCCCTCTATTCTGCTCTCATGGTTCTCCACCCTGGAGTAGCGCATCCAGGTCTGGAGCCACCAGCACAAATAGGATATTGGTCTGCTAGAACAGGTCCAGAGGAGGGCCACAAAGATGATCAGAGAGTTGGAGTACCTCTCCTATGAAGAAAGGCTGAGAGAGCTTGGGCTGTTCAGCCTGGAGAAGAGAAAGCTCTGGAGTGACCTCATTGCAACTGTTCAGTACTTGAAGAGGGCTTATAAAAAAGATGGAGAGCAACCCTTTGTTCAATCAGATATTGACAGGATGCTGGATGAGGAGGAATGGTTTTAAACTAAAAGAGGGGAGATTTAGATTAGAGGTTGGGAGGAAATTCTTTACTCAGAGGGTGGTGAGGCACTGGATCAGGTTGCCCAGAGAGGTTGTGGATGCTCCATCACTGGAGGTGTTCAAGACCAGGTTAAATGAGACCCTGAGCAACCTGATCTAGTGGTTGGCATCCCTGCCCATGGCAGGGGAGTTGGAAATAGATGATCTTTAAGGTCTCTTCCAATCTGAAACATCCTATGATTCTATGATATAAGAGTTATAGCAGCTGACAATACTTGGTGCCCTTACTGGCAGCCTTAGCAAAGAGATCATGGTTTAGTCAAGCAAAACGTCCATTGGGAAGGTTTCTCTGAGTCAGAGTTGTTGTATATTAATGGAACTGCATGAGTAGGTATCCTGGTTTCAGTTAGAACAGAGTTAATTTTCTTCCTAGTAGCTGGTAGAATGCTATGTTTTGGCTTAGGATGAGAAGAGTGCTGATAACACCCCAATGTTTTAATTATTTCAGAGCAGTGCTTACACCAAGCCAAGGCGTCTCAGCTTCTTGCTCTGTCCTGCCAACGGGCAGGCTGGGGGTGCAGCAAGCACCCCTGGGAGCTGGGAGGGGACAGACCCAGGACAGGTGACCCAAACTAGCCAAAGAGGTATTCCATACCATCTGACATCATGCTAAACAATATACAGGGGTGGCTAGCGGGGGAAGGGGGGGCAGACTGCTCAGGGTTAGGCTGGGCATCGGTCAGCGGGTGGTGAGCAGTTGCATTGTGCATCACTTGTTTGTACACATTAGTAGTAGTAATACTATTATCATCATTATTGTTATTATTATTATTATTGTTGTTATTATTTTCCTGTCTTAATAAACTGTCTTTATCTCAACTCATGGGCTTCACTTTCCCATTTCTCTCCCCCATCCCAGAGAGGGAGGGGGGAGGGTGAGCAAACGGCTGTGTGGTGTTTAGCTGCCAACTGGGTTAAACCACGACATCAGGCTTGTACTGCTACTGCTTGTGTTATGTCTGTACTTCCATCGTGTTTCTGTTTTGTGTACTTTTCAAAGAGCGTCTTAATACCTCACTGAAAACACTGGTGTGCCCTAATCTACTAAATAGCACTGAAAGAGGAGGAGAGCTGGAATTTATGAGAAAAAAATACATAGAAACATTAAATACTTTGCCTACACTGAGAAGTAGCCAAATAATTTGCTGCAAATCAGGAGAAGCTAAAGGCTAGATTAGTGTGTTAAAATAAGTCAGAGATGACAGATGGCTAGAGTGGAGTCTTTCTTCAGTCCCTGTCTGGTAGATACCAGTCAAGTTACTAAGGTTTAGTTCAAAAGATTTTTCAGTTCCTGCATAACCAATACAACTTTGAAATTATAATTTGAATAAGACCAGCTCAGCCACAAGAATGTAAATTACATTGCATATTTCCTCAGTCTTTCATGCACGGGGATGGCACCCACAAGAAATTGCACAACTCTATCAAGAAGTTGTTTTACAATCCAGAGCATCCTTATGATTCCTTTTTTCCCCCACTCCTTCTAATTCCAGCTGGAGGTAACCATTTTAAGAAACACAATAATCCTTCACTCTTCAGTGAATACAGTCCATTAAAATAAATTAGCATAAGAGAGCTAGGGATGAAAAGAAATAATTTGAACTTTACTGAATCATAGTAAGAAAAGATGTTATTCAGAAATCTCAAATATATCAACACAGATTCTACCAAAGTAATCTTACCTCTAATTAACATCAGCTGGATATTACACCACCTGAATCTCTGCAGACATTAACCATTTAAGGAAGGTATGTTGTTCTGGAGCAGCTGTTTGGGACAGTAAAAAATCAGTACTACCCTGAAGTCACTCCATAGCTCCCATAGCCTGTGCGCATGTTGTCCACATTCCAAAGCCAACCTGAATTTTTGTGCCCAGGTTTAATATAATAAATATATATAATGTAATTAGAAATGTTCTACTAAGCTTATTACACTTCTCATTACCTAAAAAATATATAGTAATAACATCCCAATAGTCTATATTATATCTTGTATTTATATATATTATATATATTTATATATATTATACCCTAATATATGCAATAGTTTACAAAATGAATTTTAAATAATTGCTTTTTCAGTTGTCCTTCCTCTCTGCCACCTCCTTATATTATAGTTGTTTTAAGCATAATTTTTATTAAGATATTTGCCAAAAACTGCAAAGAATTTTCTTGATTGGACAGATTTCAACTATATTAAGCTTCCATAGTTTAACATATTTTAATAACAAGGATGTTTGCATCTCTAAATGATGTGTATATTTAACCTTGTCAGGCTTTAACAGAGTGCTTCAGTATTCTTTATTTAGGTTTTTCCTTTCCTATTTCTTGAAAAAAATAAAAATAAAAATAATAAAAACACTCTCCATCTAGTGACACTTTCTCAAGATAAAAAAAAAAAAAAAAAAACTACAAAATCAAAATAAGTACAAAAAAGCAACTTATCAAAATAGGAATGTTTCTATTCAGGCAATTTGGTCTTTTTCATAGTTTATCCTTTTAACATCTACATAGAAAGAAGAAAGAGAAAAAAAAAAAAGTGTATGATGACTTTCATCCTTACCACAAAATAAAACAATAAACCACTCTGGGGTGAAAATTCACTGTGTCCTTTTGTTTAGCATCATTATCAAATATAAGAAAAACAAATACTTCAGGTTTTACCTCTACAAAGATTTATTGTAAAACATCTTTAATGTGCTAATTAGTATCTTAAAATAAACTGCTTCATATACAAAATTCTGACCCATCCAACTCTAATTGGCTGGTGGTGTCTGTGTAGCTGGGCCTCTTACCTGACAGCATTGTTTTGCGTACACAAGGGAAAGGTTATTCTTAAACTAATCACACTGACTGTGTGATGAGCAAGACCTCTTCTGGACCAGCTTTGTCTCACAACAGTCTCTTGGTAATCAGCCGCCAGAAGATCTGTAAATTTTTTTTTATGACAATAACTGAAGTGCTAATGGCTGGAGATTAGCTTTTCAGCAGTCTTTTTGATTTTTTATTAAGTATCTTTCATGTTAGTTAAAAGATATTCCCCCCCCCCCCCATCTGATAAAAGTAGCCATTTGTGCACAGTATTTTTTTTTTTTTTTTTGAATGTCTTCTGTAACGGCATGGTCTACAGAAACACAAGATTCATATTAACATGTCTGTCCTCTCCCCAGTCCATTGTTTCTCTTTCATTTCCCCTACTTGTTTCTCTTTCATTTTCCCTACTTGAATGCCTGGAGACTTGAATGCCTACTATTCAGAATTTGAAATCAGTCATTTTCTGTTATGTATTTTGTAAATTGGATGAGTCACTGAATTTCTCAGAATCCATTTCCCCATCTCTAATGATCACTACTCATAGAAATTAGTATTTGATAAAATATTTAAATGTGTTAATATTATTAAATCATCTAGGATTTCCTAGAGTAAGCCAAAATGAAAGTTTACCTAACACAAAAAAATGGGATTTTATTTAAATCACTTTCAAATAATTCCAATTTAATTTCACTTGCTCATAGAACAGATTAAGTGAAAACAAATAGCCAAATAAATATACAGGCTGTTGCAGAAGGTGGCCATAAAATATTATAAATAATATGCTGTTTTACATATACATTAATGTCCCTTACTGACCGCTATATGTGACAGAAAAATGTGTCTGTTTGCACACTATGCCATGCTGAGTTGAGGAGAGATAAAAGCTCCAAACATATTTCAGTAAATGCCTGATCAGTCAGTTCAGCTGAAGTGTGGTTCTTCTGAAAATTCATCTAGAGAATATATCCTTAAGTGCTCTTTGCTGGGATGCCAGTTCTAACAACTCACAGTATTCTGCCCCATTGCATATCGTGACTTGTAAACACTTTAACTTTTTTACTTTAACACTTTTTAAACTAAATGATTTAAAAGTACAGCTACATTTTTAATCCAAGATCAGTTACTCTAAATTCATTGAGCCAAAAACTTTATGCTTGGTTGCATTGGGGATGTCAAACTCAGAGTATGTACGTGGCTTACTAACAATTCTAATGTGCTGCAGCCACTACAGGCAATGAAAAGCCTTGGTTTACCATCTATAACCATTACAAATTTGTTTACAAAACCTCCCAATTCTTCCTTCCTTCCTTCCTTCCTTCCTTCCTTCCTTCCTTCCTTCCTTCCTTCCTTCCTTCCTTCCTTCCTTCCTTCCTTCCTTCCTTCCTTCCTTCCTTCCTTCCTTCCTTCCTTCCTTCCTTCCTTCCTTCCTTCCTTCCTTCCTTCTCTCCCTCCTTCTCATCAAGAGAAATAAACCTGTCTGTTCCTAGATTTCAGATGAATCCCTTAAAGCAAGTTTTCTGCAAGACTAGTAATCCTCTTCCAAATTCCTCGCATCTTGAACTATACCTTTATGTTAGCTTTTTGCCTGAACTTTCATTGTATTCCCATACTCACCATAAAAAGCATATGTAACCCTGCTTGCTACTTCATTTTATTAGGCATAAACATAATTACCTAACTAAATCCTTGGCTGGAAAAGTAATTTATATATGTATTTTTTCTTACTACAAAAGCCTGTAGTTTCTAAATCCAGCTCCCTGAAGAATGAAAGGCTATCTCACATTCCAATGTGCATGACAAGACATTTGTGCATACACAAAAATAGAATTCTTCTTAATTCATGGTGTAACTTTCAATTGCTTTATCACAGCTTCCAGCTACACTCCTGGTCTTCTGCCTGCATATGACCCCTGACCATTTGTGCTACAAAATCTCTCCTGTCTCAGAAAATAGTAGTTGCTCCATATTTTCACCATATTTTCAAACTTCATTTTAGCACCTCTTCTCTCCTTTGCTTTTACAGTGGATATTTTTCCTATTCTAACCTCATGGCTGAACGATTTCATTTACCCATCAAATAGAGGTTGTTGGGATTTTTTGTTTGTTTGTCTATTTTTCCATTTATCTGCAATTCATGCCATGATATTAACTGGATTGTTTTCTTCTCAAACACCCATGCTTTTGATATTTAAATATATTACTGTAAGTTTTAACTTCGTGTATTGTAAAGTGTCAAGAAGTTCATATTTTGCTAAAACTTAAAAAAAATAGCTCTAAACTTTAAAAAAAAAAAAATAAAACTTATCAGTTAACCAATTTAAGCTGGAAGTCTTAAAGCACAACAACTTTCTGAGTGGTTTCCCCAGTAGTTCAGTGGTATTATTATTAAGCTGGTGCAAGACTGAAAGATTACTATGTCTCCAAGTTACCATTCCTTTGGACAGAAGTGACATGAATAGTGTTTTTCCCTGCTTATTAGAAATGAGACCAGTGTCTTTCTCATAGGTTACCTATTGTATCACAAAGCTGGAGTAGGTGCCATATCATTATCAGAGACTGAAGA
>NC_089017.1:40211120-40285424 GCF_963932015.1 Anas acuta | reverse complement strand
CTCCCTTGCCCTCCCCCTCCCCTCCCCGTCCCCCTCCCCTCACGCCCGACCCCTCCCCTCCCCCTCCCCTCCCCATCCCCTCCCCTCCCCTCCTCTCCCTCCCCTTCCCTCCCCTCCCCTCCCCTCCCCTTCCCTTCCCTTCCCTTCCCTTCCCTTCCCTTCCTTCCCTTCCTCCTTCCTTCCCTTCCCTTCCCTTCCCTTCCCTTCCCTTCCTTCCCTTCCCTTCCCTTCCCTTCCTTCCCCCCTTCCCTTCCCTTCCCTTCCCTTTCCCTTCCCTTCCCTTCCCTCCCTTCCCTTTTCTTTTTTTTTTTTTCCAAAGAGGAGAATGAACACAGTATATCAATTTGAACAAATGTTATTGTCCACAGGGGCGAGACTCTCATCCCAGAAGATGTCTCCTAGTTCTGCAAGCATGCCAGGGGGAGTGGAGGGGTGGCAGGGTGGCAAGCCAAGGTTCCTTTCTGTGACTGGTTTTCCCAGCCACATCATTCTGGCCCTACTGGGCCCTCTCTTGCAGAAACTTTTTTAGCATTGCAGGCCATGACTTCAAAATACCCAGTATTTACAGGCATCTTACTTACCCAAAAGAAGACATACCAGTTTATGAATCTCTGTTCTATAAAAAAAAATAAACAAACATTCACATGAGAATATACCTTGAGAAAATATCCTCTTGCAAACTCCTCATTTTCAGATATTTTTCTCCATCCTAAGGCTTCTCAGTTAAGGAAAATAGGAAGCCAAAACAGCTTTTCACAATGTTATTTCAAATAGACAGTTAGATAGATAGATAGATAAGCTTAAGTGTTGGCACAGAAACAACCACTGTTGTAACAGGAAACCCCTCCCCAAGATCTCTAATCATAACTGCAAATCATGGCTACACAGACAGGTTCACTGGTCTTTTCTGTCAGTGACATTTGCCCGCCATCTTTCTCTAAATGGTCTTTCATTTCTTTTCTCACAAAGAAGGTGATATTTTCTTTCAGGCATTAAGCCACTGGTTAATACAACTAACTAGAATTTTGAAAATATATTAATGCTTCCTCTCTTTGAAACTTTAAACCAAACTCTAATCAAAAGAGCTGGCTATTTTTTGGCTGAGGCAGGTGGAAGAGCAATGCCTGGAAAACACACACTGAAGCAGTCACATGCCTGAATAGTATAATGCAACAAGATGACCAAGAGACAGCTAAAGAAAATGTCTGCAAAGAGAAAGCAAAGCAGTTTTGACAACATGAAGCATTGGGAAAATGCATCAAACAATAGAAATGGTTACTGCAGCAAGATGTCTACCTTACCTTAATGCTCCATGTATCATTTCTATTTATAACTGTTAAATGCCATCATAAGGAAACCTAACCCAAAAAACCCTGTGTTCTTTCCAGCTCCCAACTTCTCAGTATAGCCAACAACACCAGGAACATCAGGACAACATTGGGTGAGCTTGTAGGTTGAGGCCTGTAAGAAAGGAACTACTTTCCTCAAGTGACTGACTGAAATCTAATTTCCTTTTTCAAATGTTTCCAAAATACAGCCTTCCGCATGGAACTCTTGTAACAAAATTTACAGAAATAATCAAACCTTTCATGTGTTTGACAGAATTCCTGCATTGTTATGCTTCTCCAGCTCTTCTCACAAAATCACATATATTCAAGCCACTTCGTATTCTCCAGGTAAGAGAAAGATTACAGTAAAATTGACTCAGTTTGCATGTTTTCCACAGGGAGAGTATTTAACACAAAACAACTTATACTCCTTTAGTCTTCAATAGAACAAACCTTAACCAAGTTCAAATATTCTATCTGTGATATATCTGTGACAACAATCTTTCTAGAATTTAGAAAGGCCATTGATTGTGTCCCTCATGGAATCCTCCCAGTCAAATTGTCCAGATGTGAGATAAACAGGTTCATGATTTGCTGGGTGGTGAATTGGTTCAATGGTAGAGCTTAAAGGGCAAGCTTGTAGCAAATGGCGCTACACCTGGCTAGTGGCCAGTCTCTAGTAGTGTTTCCTAGGGCTCAATTCTAGGGCCGGTTCTGTTCCACGTTGTTATCAATGATCTGGATGCAGGAGTGGAATGCGTCTTCAGAAATCTTGCTATGATTCTAAAAATAAAAGGTTGTTTACTCTCTGGAGGGACAAGAGGCCTTTCAGAGAGATCCAGACAGATTGAAGCATTTGGCAATCAGCAACAGCAGGAAGTTCAACAAAGGAAAATGATGGGTGCTGCACCTGGGTTGGAGTAATGCCAGATACAGGTACAGACTACGAGGTGAGTGGCTGCAGGAGCTCAGGAGGAAGGAACCTGAGGGTACTGGTGACAGCAGGCTCAGCATGAGCCAGTAGAGTGCCCTGTCAGCCAAGACTGAAAACTTTTAGTGTGCATTAAACACAGGACACTAGAGTCTGCCTGGTCAAAAGTGGTGATTCTAATGCTATTTTCAGCATTGGTGCAGCCTCAACTTAAACATTGTGTACAGTTCTGTTCTCCACAGTATAATGATGTCAATATATTTAAAAATGTCTACAGGAGGGCAACAACACTGGTAAAAAGGCTGGAAGGCATGTCCTGTGAGGAAAGGCTGAGGACAGTTGGTTTATCTAGTATGAAAAAGAGGCTAAGAGGAAACTTAATTGCTTTCTACAATTTCCTGAGGAGGTGAAATGGAGAGGGAGGGGTCAGACTCTTCTCTGTCACTGTCACCAGGAGGGAATCTTCTCTCTTCCTCTTCTTCTTCAAGGAAGAAGAAGAAGAAAGAAAGAAGAAGAAAGAAAGAAGGAGAAGGAGAAGGAGAAGGAGAAGGAGAAGGAGAAGGAGAAGGAGAAGGAGAAGGAGAAGGAGAAGGAGAAGGAGAAGGAGAAGGAGAAGGAGAAGGAGAAGGAGAAGGAGAAGGAGAAGGAGAAGGAGAAGGAGAAGGAGAAGGAGAAGGAGAAGGAGAAGGAGAAGGAGAAGGAGAAGGAGAAGGAGAAGGAGAAGGAGAAGGAGAAGGAGAAGGAGAAGGAGGAGAGAGAGAAAAGGGGGAAGAAGGGGAAGAAGGAGAAGAAGGGGAGGGCAAGGAGCTAGGGGTGAGGGGCAAGGGGGCAGAGGAAGAGGAGGAAGGAGAAGGGAAAGGGGAAGAGGAAATAAGCAAAGACCATGCAGAAGCAAAGAGAGAGAGGGAAAAAAACTCTTATTCCCTACTTCCCATTAACAAGTAATATTTGACCACATCCTGAGAAGACAAGCCCCAATACTCATACTGTTTGTTTGAAGACAGGCATCATCATAATAAACACCAGGCACCACCACCCCCCCACACACACACACCTTTCCCCTTATCAAGTTTTATGGCTGAGTGTGATATCCCTTTAGTCAGCTTAGGTTGACGGCCTTGGCAATGTCTCCTCTCCAGTTCTTGAGCACGCCCAGCCTACTGGTTTTGGAGGTGTTTCAGGGAGTCTGGATATTGTGCAAGCACTGCTCAGCAATAGGCAAAACATTGGTGTGATACCACCTGCTGCTGCAGGGAAAGTTACCTTCATACCAAAAAAAAAAAAAAAAAACCTGAAGTCTTCAATAACCTGCTTTAACTTTTGCTTAGCCCTGAAGCATCCAGTGTTGTAGCTGCCATTTTACAGTGACTCACCAAGGCAATTGGCTCTGGGGCAGTTCTGCAGTGGAGTGGAGGATCGCATCATTCAGGGGTTACTTTCACTGAGGCCCCTTCAAGGCAGCTGAGGGAGAAGCCAGGACCCAGAAACCCTCACGAGCTTTGGACAGAGTCAGGAGCACCCCTCCTCTGTCATACAATGGCATGCCCTGGGGGGCGAGGTGAACAGGAGTGCTGCAAAGAGGATGTAGTAGTCAGGTCGTGGCGCAGAAGTGTAGTGGGTTTACATGGCAAGGTTTTGGTAACAGGAGGCTACACAGTTGGCTTCTTCATGAAGAATCCAGAAGCTAACATGGAAACCTTATCTAACATGGGGCAGCTTCTGGATTCTTCCCACAGAGGCCACTCCTGCAGTTCCCACTACAAAAACCTTCCCACATCAACCAATTGCACCGTAACATCTCCATTTTCAAGACTTTAGATGAAGACTTTTGTGTTTATTTTACACATTCTTCCCAAATGCAACAACCAGTTGATTTCAGAAGATTTAAAGCAATTTCAGCAATTTATTCTAGATTTAAAAGTAGCTGTTATCTTTAAAATCTTACCAACATGGGGATTTAAAGGGTTTCTGAATCAAAAAAAAATATACTCATGACCACCTATTGCTCAAGAAGATTCCAGACAGGTAGATATTGAGCAAGTGAACCCACCCAGGATGGGAAGCATGGGATGTGTTAGATATAGAGAAAGAGGGAAGACATATAGAACAAGTGTTTGAAACCTAGCATTATTAATGACAGTCTAAGTGGAAGCATTTCGAAAACATGCAGTGAAAGAATAAGTTACAAAGTGTAAATCTTTCAAATAGATTGAAAAAATGTGATCTATATAGAACATCATATCGAAATCTTTGTCCAAAGTAACATGTTTAGCAAAACAAAGTTATGATAAAGCATGAACATTCAAATGTGTTACACAGCCATTCAAAGTGTTAGAAACAAATTTTTAACAACACCAGGAAAAAAAATAATACAGGAAGTACAGCCTTCCTACTCCACTGTTGACAGTCACAAAGTCTTGAATATAACTATTTGAAAAATATTCCTCTATATTATTAAATGTCAGATCCACAGAGGAGCATACAGCAATTATATTGTTCTCACATTCAGAAAGACAAGCGTAAAAAATCCTTCTAAAACTTGTGAGGATTTGATTTTAGGAGCCACGTTCCACAGACACCAGAAGATCTGCTCTGATGTGTTAATAGGTCTCTTCTTTAATCAGTGAGAAGAAGACAAGTCCTTGGACAACCCCTTGTTCTTCAGTTTTGTAGTAAAGAGTTCTGATGTCTTGGAACAGGTCAAGAATGAGAACTCTATCCCCTCCGAACAGTGAGTTCTCATCCCAAAGCCAGCTGTGGTATTAAAGAAACGGCACTTGTGACCGAACTGCACTGAGCTATTTCGGTGATGCAACAGCATAATAAATCCAGCTTAATTTACTGCTTAAACTGGGTTTACAGTTAGTGCTTGCTACTGACAGGAACTCAATTTGTACTGCAAGTTCTTTAGGTCATAGTTTTGTTGTTTGTATTTCTTTCACTATATACCTTTAGAGTGCAGCACAAAAAGCTTGAGCTTCAGAATAAAAACAACGGCAAAAAGTGCAGAGACTGCTAGTGAATCAGCTTGACATTTGCTCTAGCCAACTGTTTTAGAACACTGCTGTTTAAGTTTCAGTCACCTGATAAGAGTCATAATAAGTACTTACAGAGTGAACCTCTGGTGGTTTTACATTACAACTGGAACAAATAAATCACATTTTTTTCTGCATGAAATTGGCCAACAGGAGATTTTTGTCGTCTTTGGAGTGATGGAGAGAAAGAATAAAAATGCCCCTTCCTGAGTGCTTTCTCCAGTCCCACTTTCAATCATTTTCCAGAGTTCAACATTTCATTATCAAGTTTACCAGTTCTGAGCTTAGTAGTCAACAAAGCCTCAGTCAGCACAGCAAGTCTGGTAAATTTGGAATTATGAAAGGTTAGATAATGCTTCACCTTACAGATCCGTAAGTATCAATGCTATGCTTTCTTGCCTTTTCTAAAGCCAATATGATATCTTTTATTGTTTATAAGTATAATACAATGTCAAGTTGAATAGCTAGGTAGGCTAGAGCTTTAACTGCTTACACATTTTTCTGCAATACTAAATTAGAATTTTATAATGTATTTTCTTTCTAGTGCAGTCAGAAATCTCAAAACTTGAATAAAAATCTCATTTTTATAAATAAATATATACTTGTTTGTGGGGGGGTATATGTTTAAATAGACACATAACATATATGGGAAAGAGATTTTTCATATATAAATATTTATACATGCAAATGTGTGTGTGAGTATATATACGTGTGCATGCTTAAGGCATAAGGTGTGTATATAATCCCCCAAACACACACATAGGCACATAAATCACTTAAAGAGGATATTTTGTGCTTTAAAATTTTGTGCTTTTAATTTCAATGAGGGTTCAGGATAGCTGTCAGCTTCCTGCCTCAGCACCCCAGCACCCTCCCACAACTTCCTGTAAATTATTCTAAGGTTTTACCTTGCCTGAAATCACTTAATTCACATCAGTAAATGGTGAGCCTTTAGTCAGAAATGTAATCCTATCACAGACTGCTCCATGGGTAAGGTTGATTTTCCCTTATATATGCCTACTTTATATAGTAGATGGAAGTGCAGAGAACCTAGAATAAAAATACATTTCCATCTTCCAAGAGCACACCAGCTCAATTTCCAATCTTTCTTTCCATTTCCAGTCTACATCAATACAGAAGAACACTTTTACTGGTTTTGAACATTAGGAAAGCAGAACCTTGACAAAGAGATTTGAAGTTCAAAAAATCTAACAAATACTTTTCTAACCAACATGAGAATCTGCAAAAATCTATACTATTCCAAGTTCTCTCTTCATTTTCATCCTCTCTCCAATGTAATAATACAGAAAGTATATGAAATCTGACATCTTAAAAATAATAAAAATAATTTCAAAGTGGAGCTCTAATCCACACAGGTCAAGGCTACTTAAACAGCAAGTGGCCAATGCACAAGCATGTTTTGCCTAGATCTTCTAGGCTTGCATAAATACCTCCACATCCTTCAGTAAATCTATTACTTTAATTCCTTCAGACTTGGCAGGACCTGCTCTCAGCTGTGCAGGCACTACGTAACATTTGTGTCACTTGGAGTGGCAGCTAGCAATTGGCTTCCCACTGAGCAGAGCTTGATGAAAATTACCCAACAAACTCTGTCTGTCAGAGGAAACAAACTTAGGCCACTTTTGCAGCCTACTTTTAAGGACTTTTTGTCTGTGGTGTGTTGACAAAGGAAAGGCAGTACCTGACCAAAGCTCAATACAGCCTCATCTTCTTTAAGATGCAGCAGCACATCTTTATCTCGGTTTGATGTTATAGAAGGCTTGTATGTATTGTAAGCAGTAAGTATACCATTCAATAATCTTCAGTAATCTTATATAGATGTCTGCAGGGAAATTAAGTCTCCACTCTGCTAGTTTCATGAAAAACTTCACTGATGATAGAAAATCTTACACAGAAGTAGAATTTTTTACTGAACATCTGCCCCTCCCACTAACCTTGGCCACATTTGCCAAGGATGATCATCATACTTGCCTCATAAATATTTATGTGACCTATAAAAATGTTTATAGACTCACTCCCAATTCCAGTAGCATCTTAGAATACATTCTACAAAACAGCTTAACCCATTTAGTGCCATGTAGCATAATGGCTAGGAGTGCAAATTCTTGCCAACTATAAAAAATGCAAATAAAAGGTAATTAGTACAGCTAATGTATAGCTGTGCATGTCATCAGAAGATGACATCCAGATGATTTCTCTGCTGATATTTTGATAGTTGTGATCCCACAGAATAAATGCGCAGACTCATGTAGTTTCACCGGTGCAGAAGCTGACCAATTATAACAGAGCATATTGGGTTTCTGTGGCAAGGACTTGGTAGCAGGGGTCCTGCAGAAGTGTCCTCTGTATGAAGAGTCCAACAGCACTCCCATGTCAGGTCAAAGCCTGCTCCAGTCAGCTCCAAAAAGGACCCTCTTCTGGCCAGAGACAAGCCACTGAGGAGCGCTGGTTGGGCCTCTGGGAGAGGAGATTTAAGAAAGGGAAAACACTGCTATGTCTATTCTCTCACTGCTATAGCAGGGAGAGAATAGTTAGAACCAGCCTTGCAGACACCAAGGTCTGTGCAAAACGAGGACAGGAGGTCCAGGCATGCAGCAGAATTCCCCTACAGCCTGTTGAGAGGCCCCTGGTGGAGCAGGCTGTCCCCCTGCAGCCCATGGGTCCCACATGGAGCAGATCTCCATGCTGCAGCCTGTGGAGGAGCCCCCAGTGGAACAGGTGGATGTGGCCTGGAGGAGGCTGCGGCCCATGGAGAGCCCCCACAGGAGCAGGCCCCAGGCCAGAGCTGTAGCCCATGGAGAGGAGCCCATGCAGGAGCAGGAGGTCTGGGAGGAGTGCCACCTGTGAGGGACCAGTGCTGGAGCAGTTTGCTCCTGGGGGATGGACACCATCGTATAGATCCACATTGTAACAGTTCTTGAAGATCTGCTGCCTGTGGGCAGCCCCTGCAGGATCAGTTCAGGAAAGATAGTATCCCATGGGAGGGACTTCATGTGGAGCAGGGGCAAAGAGTGTCTGTGAAGGAATGGTAGATACAAAGCTTTACAGACTGACTGCAGCCCCCATTCCCTGTTCCCCTGTACCACTTGAGGGGAGGAGATAGAAGTGGTTATATGGGAGAAGGGTGGTTTTATTTTGCTTCTAGTTTCTCACTGCTCTAATCTGCTAGTGAAGGCAATAATTTATATTAACCTCCCTATGCAAAGTCTGTTTTGCCCATGATGACAATTGTTGAGTGATCTCCCTGGGCTTATCTCAACCCTTGAGACCTTTCCATCATATTTTCTCCCATGTTTTCTTTGGGGAGGGGGAGTGAGAGAGCCTTTATGGTGGAGTTCAACTGTTTAGCAAGGTAAAACCACCACCCATGTGAAATCCTTGAGAGGAGGAGGTAGGGGGGGAGGATAAAAAAATAAAAATAAAAAGTGCGACTTCTAGCCTACCTGTGGAAAAAACAGACCGACATCTTGGCTTCAGTCAAGGGTTAATGGCAACAGCTGATCATGAGTTAAAGCCTATGGAAGACAAGTTTGAGACTGTCTTGATATCTTCCAGAGAAATCAGGAGGTTAATTATAGGGCTAATAAATTACTTACTTCCCTCAGCTGCAGTGCTGCTGGACACAATCTGTTGTGCACTTCCTTTTTAAGCATGAGGGTATTGAGTATATTATTTGTTTTAATTGCTACAATTCCAGTTAAACTTAAGTGAACTAGAATCTAAATAGTTTATTTACCTCTATTTCTTTTTAATTCATATCCATAAATCACACCAAAGAATAAAACATTTGTTTTAATAGCCACAAAGTGCCTATTCATGTTTCATCAGTAGGATGAAATTACAAAGAGTAGTGAGTCCTATAATTAAAAAGCACAGCAATCTCACTGCTTTTCACATTTGTTAGAAGACATATTCCAGATGCGCTCAAAACTAATGAAACACTAGTTAGTAAGTGTACATCAAGATGTCCTTCCAGTATTATTTATTTTTTTTCATAACACTTCAGCCTGTTGCTGTATTTTTGCATTTTTCACTGAGCTTCTGGGAACCATTCTCACTCCTGTACAACCTGTCAATACCATCTCAAGACTTTTTGCTTTCTGCTGTGAATATCATCCACATCCTCAGTTCAGTACCATCTGCTATACACCTTAGGACTGTCAGACAAAAGCCTTTTCCTTCAAAACAATGATAATTTGGAGGCATAAAATCCCCTACTGTGCTGGTATCATTTAGAAGGCAGCACACAATCACAAATTTCATTTAATGTTTCTCCACTGACTATTTTACTTACATTTTTTCATTCATTTTTATTAACATTTCAAGCCAAAGCATGCTAGATAGAATTGCTCTTTCTTTTCCTGCTGATTTGAAAACAATAAAACATGATGAGCACACAGCATAAGGAGGGCATGTTAAATTTTCTGTGCTGCTGATATTTTTTATTGTTCAGATGTTTGCAAAGAATGGTCACCTTTCTGGAAAACTTTCTCTTCAGTTGTCCAGTTTTCAATGACAAGGAAGGAGACAAGGATAAGATCGAGTGCTAAACTGACAAATTTTGCTGAATGTAGACGAATAAATAAATACCATTTTGTATCAGTATTTGTATCAATGTTTAGAAATACAGGCTTGATCATTCTGAAAGAAAATGACCTCCTTTAGGCAATTCCCCCAAGACTTTCCCAATACCAAAATTTTCTAAATGAAAGAAATAAAGAATAGTTACATTTTCATTTTATAGTGGCTAAGTGCTATGTTGAGCCTTGTGGAGACAGAGACACTGCACCCAAGATATGTGTACTTCAGACAGTGGCACAGGCTCATAAATCATATCTAAACAAAGGAGTTTATACCAGAAACATCTAACAGTGATAGCACAGAGCTTCAAATGAGTCAGGGTAAATCAGCCTGCAAGGAGCTCCAGGCTGCAACAGCACTGACGTTAGCAGCCAATATGGCTCAACTAGCTGTATTTCTTTCACAATCTGCACCATAACGCACTCACATAAAAAAAATGGGGACTTGGGAGATTTGTTTAGGTTTCATAAATACCCAAATGCATGGTATGTGTGAGCATACAGAGCTTTTGCTGGCTCCACAGTTCAACATTGTAGAGCACAAATATTCACTAAACATGACTACATTGCTACTAAATTAGTAGTGCTCTCAGCACATGGCACTTCATCGCAGCCAAATATTCCATGCAATCATACAGTTTCATTTTCTTACATTTGTTTATTTATGCAGGAAATTACTAAAGGAAAAAAATACATGAAAATTGATTCCAGTTTTGCTGAACACATAACTGGATTTCTGATTGTCCTGTCAATCTGAAAATACACTGGCTAAAAAAGCAGTCTGTACTTTTTGTACACCATTAAAAGTGAGCAGTATAACACAATAATGAGTTAATGCATAGTTTGAAGAGGTACGATTGGCTAAGGTTACATTGTCAACTTCAAAATAACCAGAACTGTAGCAATTGTCCAGCAAATATAATTCCAAAAAGCCACAGTAATGAAGTACATTCGAGCATCACATACATAAAATCTTAACAGCACATTGTATTTCAGTCTTATTTTTTAATGTTGTTTGACTGAAACAAGCAAATTAAATAAAATTCCAGGAAATTATGTGCAGTAATAGAAATGTACAATAAGGTCAAAAAGATCATGTGAGATGACAAATAAAATAATCTCTGTTTCAAATGATTGCTCTAGATTTCCCTAGCTGTCACAGTGTAGTAATATCAAAGTTATTCCCAATTGGAGCTCCTTTTTATTTGATTTCATTTTCCTTTTTGTTTGTTCGTTTGTTTGTTGTTACATTAACCACTTCTGCAAGGTAGATTTAAGAGTTTTGTACATAAAAATCTTTGATTTAACTAAAATTTTGATCTATGCCACTTAATCTGCAGGTTGGTCAACCTAATTTAGAGCCAAAAATTTAAACAAAAAGTATCATTTTCTAGATTAGACATGGACACATTCACCCAGTTTCAAAAATTAGATGGCATTTTATTTTTAAGTTGGTTTGCACCAAAATAAATATCCATTTCTTTATTTGTTTTAATATTTGTACTGGCTATTCAAAACCAGCATCCAACTACTCTTACAACTTTAAGACCTATGAAGATTATTTTTTTCTAGAAAATTGATGAATCTGACAACTTAGTCTTCACAATAAACATGTCAAGAGTTTCCCTGTATCAGTAAGAGTTTCAATAGGTTTGTATTATATAAGAGTTTCCTTGAAATGTTTCCTTTGCAAAGGAAACAGAAATACAAATGAAGGGTCATTTTGTTGCCTTTCCTTCCTCTTCCTCTCTTACCCAAGATATACAGGACATTTCAAGAATACTGTCATTACCAGAGAGGGGCATATTTTAGACTTAAACCATGCCTTCCCTTTACTTGGTTCAGGACTCATGGTGTTTTCATCTGAATGTTGTTTCTATGGTCCCATTCTTACTGTAGGTGCACATATCGACAGCACTGGGTCTTCTTTGACTTTTTTTTGTTAAAAGCCTGCTCCATATTAAACTCCATTTTGTAGTGTTTGCTCATTTTCCCCTAAAATGTTTTTTCTTGTTGTGGTATCACTCTATCTTCTCCCTTAATCTTTCCCATTAAGTCTCCCATCTCTCCTTGGAGCTTTCTGATAGTATCGTCAGCCTATAAAACAGGAACATGGTGTACTACAGACTTGCTTCATTAACAATATTTACTGAAGGCTTTCTGGCTTGTGGTTGTTCTTTTTACTTGCTTGCTTTTTCCTAGGAACTTATTCCAATATGTTCTGAAAAGGAGTTTTAAGTTAATGGAAATATAAACCAACATTGAAATTTAGCATTACAGGTGACAGGAAGTCCAGGAAATCAGCAGGAGATTTAATTCCTAGGTCATTTTTAAGCTTGCAAAATCCAAGTCAGCAGCAAGCCTGGAAAAGATGTAGAAAAGTAATGCCTACACCAAATGCAAGCAGGTTGCACAGTTAGTTTCCTGACAATCCAGTCAATGCCCAGTGCAGAACAACCCTGCTGGGAACCGTAACTGAAATGTGTAACCTTGCTACAACTTAAGAGAGAGATGGGCAGCACTAGTTTGAAAAAATATCCCTGGAGAATGTTCACTGAAAAAGTCCAGTTCTCCATGACAGTTACAGTCCTACAGAAAGTATTGATCTATACATGGAATTTGTGTTAGTAGAGAGCAGTGGAGAGAAATAAATTCAGGGCTTTTGTAGCTTTTAGTGGAAGAGGAGAAATCAAACAGTGCTACATTTTTCTTCAAAATAAGAATTACCCTTTTATTGTGATAATGAAATCAGTATTCATGAAATAAAATTTCCAGAAATGTATTCCATGTTTAACAGCCATACTGAAAAACTAAATACGTATTCAGATATCATGTCTTTAAAAAAAAAAAAATAAAATAAAATAAAAACACTTCAGGAAAGATTCAACTTCATTTAACTTGAAGATTTTTAAGAAAGCAATTTGTCATCCCATGCTCTTGAAAAAAAAGTTTTAGCCTCAGGCTTTTGGGCAATTTCATAGCCATCTGTGGCCCTTAACACCATTTCCCTTTATCTTTCATTTCTTGTTTCAGGACAGTGGTATGCATCATGAGCTGATTCAGTATTTCTTTATTCTATTATCAATATTTTCTCTAAAGAGAAATATTTATGGTTTAACCTTCTGATATCCCTATTAAATAAAGACACAGCAGGAGACAGAGAAAGACTGTAAGTGCATCTCAAAATCAGCAACAAATTCTCTTTGATAATTTCAACTTGAAAGGATTCTGAAGAGAGTAGGTGGGGAACTAAACAGAAAACATTTTGTTCTTCTTTATGCAAAGAATAAGAATCCATGATATTCTTTCTTTCGTCCATGTTTAATTTTACCATGACTTTTGTCTGCTTCAGTGGAAACTATAAAAATGCATTACACCTCCTAAATAAAGCCTAAATATGGGCTATGGAAGGTCTCATTAAAACTATAAATTTCTTATACTTAATATTTAAAAATCGCTGTTAAGGCAAAGATTCTGTTGAAGTCAATTCTCATTTGTCAGAAATTGAATGTGTATCATTCAGAGATTTTCATCTCTTAATAAATTGAACCAGTTATGTTTGACTTGTACTCCTCGTACTCAGAAGTCACAAGCACACTTGAGTGAATGCAGAACTTATACATATAAGAACCTGTAGACAATAAGGTAAATCACCACATGCCATTTTCATCATCACATTGATGGAGAACATAGGAACAGGCTACAAGTTGAAGAAAATTGCATAGAAGAGTTTGAAGAACATTTGGAAACCAAAAAAAAGAAAGCCAAACAAAGCACAAATACAAAAAATCACTGTCAATGTATGACTATACATGAAAACATTAATTTCCTTGTTCATTTTCTTTTCCACATTAAAAATGCGGAAATATTTTCTAAAGTGAGGTCCACCAACAGAATAGCTTATTTATTTTATGGATGGATTTGCTAAGAAAATAATAAAAACAGGAAACATTTCTTTTGTGTCAGCTTCAGAATAAATGTAACTTGTTTTGTCATATGCCTTGGTTAGATAGGCTCCTAGTACAAATAAGTGCTTGTTGAAAGCAAAAGAGAGGGAAAAAAAAAAAAAAAAAAAAAAAAAAAGAAATCTTACTAATAGCAAACAAGTCTCTCTCTCTGCTCAATTAAAATTTAAACTAACTGGTGTAATTGTACATATGGCATACATAATAATGACAGTGATAACATCCTGTTCAATTCAGTTTAATGAAAATCTACTACTGCTTCTAATGGTATATAATAGCACCAAATTAAAAGAATTAAATGAAATAGCTGTTAAAAAAATACAGTCTTTCCAGAAGTCTTATGCAAGCAGAGAATCAGTATCTGAAAGCACCTCAGAAAATAAGTTTGTGACTGTAAAATGCAAGAATGCACCCAACTGATAGGGCCCATGATACATACAATTGCAGCAGCTAGATAGCAAGATTTTTAAGTCATGTGCATTGCATTCACAACTATGGCAGAGTAGGAAAGAACTCCAACTTTTGAACTACACTAAATTATATAAACTATCACAGGCTTTGCAATTAAAAGACATAATTCAGGAGGGCTGCTCAATCTATAAGAATTTGACACCAAGCTTTATTGCTTCTCTTGCTGACTGGCTAGCAAAGATATTTGTAATTCTGACACAAATAATACCATTTATATAATTATTCAGAACATCTATATCAAGATTTTTGGCCTGTTTTGCAGGCCTAGTCTTTCCCAGCAAAAAGCCCCTTTTACTCAGCTCCTTGCCAATTAATGCACTTTGAAATTACACTTACTACAAAAACTAACGAACAACATCTTATTCCTTAATGTCTAGTTTGATGACTACTGTGATCATATACCTTATGTCACTAGCCCCAGGCATCTCAATGTTTTCATCCTAAATGCCTGTTCTCAAATTTTTTGAAGATTTGTAACTGAAGTTTTAGGAGAGAAAAAAAAAATATATATATATATATAAGATAATATATATTATTTATATATATATATATATAAGATAATATATATTATATATATTCTATATATATAATATATATAATATATATTATATATATATTATATATATAATATATAAGATAATATATATTATATATATTATATACATAAGATAATATATTATATATATATATAAATATCATATATATATATATGATCTTTACTTCTTAGAGCAGACTTAAACCAATTTTAAACATCTTTAATTGAGGAAGGAAAGGAAAGGAAGGAAAGGAAAGGAAAGGAAAGGAAAGGAAAGGAAAGGAAAGGAAAGGAAAGGAAAGGAAAGGAAAGGAAAGGAAAGGAAAGGAAAGGAAAGGAAAGGAAAGGAAAGGAAAGGAAAGGAAAGGAAAGGAAAGGAAAGGAAAGGAAAGGAAAGGAAAGGAAAGGAAAGGAAAGGAAAGGAAAGGAAAGGAAAGGAAAGGAAAGGAAAGGAAGGAAAGGAAAGGAAAGGAAAGGAAAGGAAAGGAAAGGAAAGGAAAGGAAAGGAAAGGAAAGGAAAGGAAAGGAAAAGGAAAGGAAAGGAAAGGAAAGGAAAGGAAAGGAAAGGAAAGGAAAGGAAAGAAAGGAAAGGAAAGGAAAGGAAAGAAAGGAAAGAAAGGAAAGGAAAGGAAAGGAAAGGAAAGGAAAGGAAAGGAAAGGAAAGGAAAGGAAGGAAAGGAAAGGAAAGGGAGCACAGTCATTAAGGCATCAACCAGTCAGCCTTAATTGATTAGTTTACAGTCAAGGTTTTATTTCTTCTTCCTCTTCTGAGAAAGTGATTTCTTCTTGAAGGAAAGTTGCATTTAAATATCTGAGGTAAGGAAAACATAGTAGGCATGGAAACAGAAAGTTCTTTCATGGCTTCTAGGGAAAGGCAGTCTGTTGGTTGTAGCTAGTTAACATGGAAATATCTCATAGACAGACTTTTCATGGTTATTCGGAAATAACTATCTAATAATTATGCAAATCAAAACTTCCTCAGTCAGAGTGCATGGATTTGCATAATTGAGAAATAAACATACAATTATAGGTCAGTAGTAGCACAGCATCAAGGTACTTGAGAGGAAATGTTTCAGTATCAACTGTATTTAAACTGGAAAAGTGTAGTAATTAAAGGCAATAGACAAAGCATGCCTGAGTCTACAGAAATATGACATCTATGAAAAAAAATCATTCTATGAATCAGAATAAAACACCAAATTCTCAGCTGCTGAGAGGCTGCTCAGCTTTGCTGATTGAAACCAAACACCCATTATATAGCTAGAAACAGAGCACTGGTAGAATAAAGCATGTGCTGTGCAATCAGGAAGATAAGGATATGGAAACAAGGAAAGATTTTTTTTAGAGATTTACAGGATTTTTTTTTAACTTCCCCTGCAGTATGAAGTGTGGCTTGCAATTGGGATCGCCTCTGTTATTATAAAGACTGGACTGATTCCCTTCCAGTACCAAAGAAGCAAGTGCTGGCAGTATCCTGCTTTCCGAAGTTCTTTGCTTGCACTACACACCAGCATCCACAGGACTGGTGTGATTTGGTTTTAGTAGCATGTGTTTGCACAAAACATTTTTGTTTTCAAAAACCAGGATTAAAAAAAAAAAATGTAATATCTTCTGTTATAATCTCTCTCCAGTTATAACAGGTAAATGCTTTGTGCATTAAGTTTAATTTCAAGATTCAGAAATGCATAAAGAAAATTTCTTAAAGTTAAATACATTTTTACTTGCATCACAGTAGCCTTTCATAAAAAATAAAAATAGGAAAAATAGGAAAGAAAATTAGACATGCCCATTTTTTCCCAGTGTTATATGTAAGCAACTAAAAGATCCCTCAGTACTGTATGAGCTGATTTTCAATTGACTACTAAAGGAATGTATGATCTTCTATATATCCCTTTGGAACATTTAGGACCTAAATTCCAATACATGATATTTATATTTGTCTTTTTCAGTGAGATCTTCATAAGGATTTTTCATCTTGGATATCCTACTTTCTAAATTAGTTAGTTTCTTGCTTTGTTTTCATCTTTCTTGTCTTATTCATGCTGGAAGTGATGTTATGTATAAATCTCAAGCAATAATCTCAAGCAATAAAAGGAAATTAACAAAATCATGCAAACATGTCAGATTTTACAGACAATTTTTAAACCATACAATTAAAAAAAAAAAAAAAAGAGAGAGAGAGAGAGACAATGAGAGAGACAATGAGAGACATGAGAAAACTCAAGGTAGAAACAAGATTTTAAAAAAATGCATGCATACTCTGCATTTGTCCATTGGGGCAGGGAAAGATTTTCCTGAGTGAAAGACAAAAATTAAATTAACCTTTGTTGGCATTTTATACATTGCATCACAGTTGATATAGAGATTCTCAACATGAAGTGGCTTTGTTCTTATAATTAGCACTTTTTTACTGTTCTATTGCAATTTATTGACTGCGTCTATTAGCAATAAAGATACCTGTCCTGTCAATCCTTTTGTTGTTTGATTTATTTATTTTTTTTGGTGGTGGTGGTTGGTTGATTTTGTTGTTGTTGTTTTCTATTGTTGAATTTGTTTTGTTTTGTTTTGATTTGGTGAAAGGCTAGGAAAAAAATACAATATCTGCTTATGTAGCTGAGATATATCTAAGAACAACTGAAATAACATTGGCATGTCAATTAAGAGTGTAGTATCAGATCAGACTAATTTACTCTGTGAAGAAAACTATTTCCTATCTGCTACATTACAAGAATTCTTTAAGAAATCCTTCTACTTTGTTCAGTTGCTCCACTGATAACTGTTATTCCACTGGGAGTGACACACAACACAGAAGCATCACAAAAACTGCAGGCATTAAACAACTCAATTGAAATGTGTGAGTACTGCTATATGAAACACATCACAATTATAAAATATTGGTTATAATACAAGACCACTATATCAAATTATATTTATAAGGAAGGCCCAGAATACATAGCAAACAAAATAAAGGAACGGTAGGAAGTGCCACATCAAAACTGAGACTATGCACCATACACCATACAAGTTAAACTGTATATAATCACTGATTTTGAAAGGATAATATTTTTTTTCTATTTTTTTTTTAATTGAAATGGCTTATTTATTTTTATTTTTAATAGAAGTTATTTAAATACAGAAAAGATATTTTGATCCCCCTTATTCATTCTTTTTCCCACAGTATCTTCTTTTCCCACTGGCCATACTGTCAATTTCCAATACTGTAACTCATGTTTTAATTATTTCATTTAACTCTACTAAGAAAAAACTTGCTACAGTAAGTGTAGCAGAAGTGCAAAATTCTTTCAAGCTCATCTGAAAGCTGGTATACAACAGTGGGCCTAATTTTCCTGTCATAGAAATAGGCTTAAACAAAACAAAAGAAGCAAGCAAGCAAACAAACAAATAAAACCAGCAAGAACAGAAAAACAAAATGAAAAATTCGCCTTGTTCTTAGTCCTAAAACCGGTGAGATAGGAACACTACAATTCCCAAATCCACTTTGAATGTGACAACATAGCAACACGACTCAGCCACTGTACTAACTAAAAGCTCTAAACATTCTTCTCCTTTGCCTTTGATATTGCAGCAGATTTTGCACACCTCCTTAGCAAGGAATCAGTGTTAGTATCAGTACCAGACCACCAGCCAAAAGGAGGGAGGAAACTTCCACAGCTCCTGCATTTGTAGCAGCTTCAGACCTTGACAATACCGTACAGCAGAGACAGCTCAAGAGCTGGCAACTATACCTAACAAAATGACTTTGAATAATTCATTTTAGGGTTTAAATGAAAAGGGCAAGTTGCTGCTTGACTTTGCTGTCACTTCCAGGCTAAAGTTTTAAAGAAAACTGAAGTGGATGAATGATTGCATTTTGCTATGTTAAAACTTGCTTATGTGTTAAAATAAAAAAGCAATGTCATAACAATAAAAAGTAAGAATTTAAAAGTACATAATTAAAAGTCTTTAAAGCTATTAATTAATTAAGCTATTAAATATTAATTAATTAAAGCTATTAATATCATCTCCATAGACAGGATGTCATGTTTTTAAAAGTTATGTAAAAGTATCACACAACACCTTTCATTTTTCCAAAATATTCTGCAGTTTGTAAGGAGCACCCAGTGGGGATGATGGAGCTTGGGCAAGAGCCCGGGAGGAGACACAGCCAGACCAACTGACCCCAACCAACCAGAGACACATCCCATACCATATAACATTGTGTAAATGTAAAAGCCGGAGAAAAGAAAGATCAAGGAACATTTCTACAATGGCATTTCTCTTCCCAAGCAACCTTTATGCACACTGAAGCTCTGCTTCCCAAAGAGTGGCACTTTGCTGCTTACAGGAAGTGGGGAATTAATTCCTGTTTTCTCTTTGCTTGCACGTTCAGCTTTGGTCTCTTATTAAACTCTCTTTCTTTCTACCCATGAGTTATCTAACCTTTCTTCTAATTTCTCCCCATTTTGCAGGGGAGAAAACTGAGAGAGAGTCTGAAGGGGTGTTTGGCCCATCCTACCAACCTACCACATTCAATCTATGATTTTTGGTACAATGCATATAGTTTAATTTCTTTGTTATATTATTTACTTCCTCAGGTTAAAATGTTATCTGAAAAATCTTGAAAATGTTTTTTATCCTCCCTTCCATTTTGCTATTTCCCTAGGGAAAATTCTGTTTGAAAACCAAAATAAATAAAAATAAATAAAAATAAAAATAAAATAAAATAAAAATAAAAATAAAAATAAAAATAAAAATAAAAATAAAAATAAAAATAAAAATAAAAATAAAAATAAAAATAAAAATAAAACATTATTCTATTTGATTGCAACTGAATGTATGAAGCACATGTGCAAAGTTAGCCAAAATCAAGCTAATGGAGACTAGCACATTTTTGTGAGCTAATAAATTGTTTAAAATGATACTCCTCTTCATCCATTTCTACCATGATGATAAAAATCTACATTTTCAGTTAGCCCCAGGATGATGATTAGCTACTAGTGCAGGTTGGTCATAGAAAAGCAGCTAAATTTCTGGGTACTTGGCAAAATATTAATGTCACTGCATGCAGCAGTGATGAAACAAACTTGTAACTCAATTCTTTTCACAAGGACAATAAAAAAACATCTGTTAAGACCAACCTTGGTACAAGACTAAAGGAATGTTAACTAGAAAAAAATAAGCGAGGAGAGGGAAATTTCTAATTGTCAGAATACATGGCTTGACAACAGCACTTGAGAGCACTTGTGACATACAAACTTGGGAAAAGGGTAAGGAAAATTATTTCTGCATTTCTCAGATGGAATGCCAGGTTACAAGAGGGAGTTATTATAAGTGTTAGCCATGAGCAATGCAGACCTGGACTTGAAGGATATGCTTTCCAGTACTTCATGCCAACACACCATGCTGCCTGTAGCACAAGTTGTTCTAGAAATAACAAACATGAGAAGAAGAGATGCACTTCTTTCAATTTTTTGAACAACTCGTTGTTTCTTGGAGAAAAGGAGAATAAATATTTTACCTTTGAAATCTCCTCAGTAATTACAAATGGATATAAAATCATGGATATTCATCATCTACAATATGCACTGCAAGATCTTGTGAGACTTAAATTTTATTCACCTGTCATGGTAAAGAACAGCACAGTCTCACTTATTTTAGAAACTTAATGTGCAGTAAAAAAGAAACCTTCACTGAAAAAAATACTCTATAGTGTAACCAAGAGATTTTTAAATCAAATACTCGTCCAGATGAAAGGAAAAATTGTCATTGTAGTAATAAGAAACACAATAGGTAAACATTCAAGGAATAAACCTGAAAACATTTGTTACATGCTGCAGAAGGAGAAAGAACATTAAATATATAGATATTGTGTCAGTTTAATTGTGTCTATGCACCAAAATACTAACATATTTCACATTTTGCTTGGCCAAGAAACACTTGTGTTCACTGATTTTGAAAAAGGTTGTATCCACTAGAAGGCAGGTTGACAAAGCATTTTTTTTAAATAAGACATATCAGTCTCCCTCTCCTCTCCTTCCCTTCCCTTCCCCTGCCCCCCCCACCCCCCCCAAAAAAAAAAAAATCAAGTACAGATAAAAATATGTTAGCATAACATATTATAATATATACACAATAATTAAGCTGGGCAATAATACAAGTATTTGTAGTGCAACTTGTAAAATGTTAAAGATGACAAAAATTCCAAATTTTTCAAAATGTTTGATGACCAGTTGTCTAAATCAACACTCAGTTAAGAGTCAGCAATCAAGTATAGAAATACAATAGAGAATGTGGAGAATGGATTTCAGACTTCAACAGCACATTCTCTGAATGACTAACAAGTCTGGAATATTTTTAGGGGAGAGAGGTGAACCTGCTTCAGCATTTGACATGAACACTTACAGCAATTTAAATAAACACTAAAAGTAAAAATAATTCTAATTGCCAGATAAAGTAGACAATAACAAAAATGCTGAAAACTTCTGCAAACTTAACCAAAAAATGAAATAGATCTGTTCTAAAAGACATAATTGACACAAAGAAAATATTAATCTAATGTAAGCAAGAAAACACCATGGGCATACATTTGTGGGACAGTGGGGTCTGTGAGATATTTTGACTCGAAATAAGTCATGGGATTTATTTTACAATAAATTACAAATTAATGTCACTAGGAAATTAGAAAAAGCCCAAAGTCTGCTGAATATTCATATCTTGTGAAACTAATGATATCAGAAGCAGAACAGTGGCAGCAAATGTGCAAGCTATAGTGAAAGTGAAATATTTTTCCAGCTCCAGAATTGTTCAAAAGTATTCCAATCAGCTGCATGAAATATAACCATGATACTCTAAATTTGCACGTGAATTCTTTTTTTGTTTTGTTTTAATTTAAAATTATTGGGAAAAAGAAAAGCCCGACTCATCCACCATAGTGTTATGACAGTCTGTTCCACCATGATAAATGCTTCATCTTGATACCATAAACTGTTATTTGTGTTGACAAGTAATCCTTTTCAATCAGTTTCATTGCTACACTGTAATCACAGTAGTCTTCTTCCTTCACCAGTTCTATTACAAACATCTGATTAAATATGTCTGTGTGTGTGTGAACATAAAATTCATGTTACTTTCTTTAACTCAACTAATCCAGACAGACATTAAAATGCAGACAAATGTCTAGCCTAAGGCTTATTAATGCAAGAGAAATTAATACATATGAGTGAGTATATGTAATTTCCTGAAAATTTTTACTATAATTTCAGAAGTCAAAGCAGATCTTGAGAACCCATCTCCATTGGCAAAGTACCACTGATTTCTGAGGCATGAATTACATGGTGTCACTTTAATCACCCTACTGATAGATAGCTTCCCTCCTAAGAAGCTTTTCTACATCTGGAGTATGGTAAGGCTTTAAATTAAAATGCTAGATATTACAGTAATCGTCAGTAGCAGTAATGCTGGAAAGTAAAACATCTCTGTTCTACAGTGTAATGATTAAGCATGATTTCCAATGATTTGATCAAAACCTCCCTCAAGCACATGTAAAATAAGGATTAATAAAAGTGTACATCTTGTCTCTGGTGCAAGGCTAATACCTCTGGTATGTCAGGCTGCAGTAGGCCCAGATTCACGCTGCCCTTGACACCTGCCTGTACACTGTGGGCACACATCTCCTCCAGCCAGGCAAGGAAAGGGCATGAGTTGCCCTTGAACTGGGGAGTTGGGAAACTGTTCTTCCCAGACTGAGCTGCTGCCAGGGCATGCTGCACAGACAAAAGAGGTCATTTAGGATCACAGGATGGGCCTGAATTTTAGAATTTGGATAGTTCAGTTGGAAAGGACGTTTAAAGTCTAACTGCCTGACTACTTCAGAGCTAATCAAAAGTTACACCATACTATTGTGGGCATTGTCTAAATGCCTGTTGAAAACTACCAGGAACGGGGCATCAAGTATTTCTGTAGGATGGCTGTTGTAGTTTCTGTCCACCCACACATAAAATACTTCTTCCTTTATAACCAGACTGAACCTCCCTTGGCGCAGTTCTGTGCTGTTCCCATGTGTCCTGTATTCAGATACCAGAGGAAGAGACTGGCACCTTCCTCACCACTTCTCCTTCCCAGGGATTTGCAGAAAGCAATGAGGTCACCAGTATAGGGAGCAATGAGGTTGCCTCTCAGCCTTCTTTGCTCCAGACTGGACAATCCAAGGCCTCTCCTCCACAGGAAATTCCTTCCAGATATTTTACAATCTTAGTTACCCCCCTCTGGACACTTTTGAGTACTTTAAGATCCTTGTTATACTGTGGAGCCTAGAACTATACACCATATTCAAGGTGTGGCCTCACCAATGTTAAATACAGTGGGAAGATCACCTCTTTTGACTGGCCAGCTAGGCTGCATTTAATGCACCACAAAACACAGTTTGTCCTCTTGCCTGACAAGGAGCACTGCTGGCTCATGCTAGCCCTACTGCCCCCAGCACCCCTTCCTGCTGAGCAGCTCTTCAGCCACTTGTTTCCCACTCTGTGTACCTGCTTCCAGCACTACTCCATTCCTTCTTCAATTGTTCACTTGGATTTCTACTATGAACATGAGGGAGGTGGCTAGGGACAAGTAACCCACTTCCCACAGCCAGGAAGGGAAAAGAGCAAGATTTAGAGTAGAAAAGGGGGGAAAGGGTGCAGAAGGCTGCCACCTGCCTGCTAGGATTGGGAACAGCTGTCAACTCCAGCTACTAGAGCCTCCTGCCTGTTCACGCTGCGTGTGGTGCCCCGGTAAGTCACATTTAGGAATGAAATAGCAAGCATCCCCAGTATTCACTCATCTGCCAAGCTGAAGGCAGGAGAGCTGCTAGTTTTGTCACTATAGAAGTTATCTAGCTACACCACTTCACTCACTCGCTCACTACCCCTCCACAGGTCTTCAATTTTTCTCTACACCTGTCTGAACTGGACACTGTCACGTGTTTGCTGTTCTCACACTTCACACTGTATGGGTGTCTTTGACACTGCTACAGCAGTCAATGTTTTATTTACATCACAAAGGACAGAATAACTATACTAACCAATGGAAATTCCTACCAACAAGAGCAGTTGCACACTTTTCTTGTACACATATAGCCTGCCAAAAAAAAAAATAAAAAATTAATGAAAGTCTCTTTATCATGAAGATGGGGCCACAAAGATTCAGGATAAATTTCCCTTCTGGTGCCCAGGCTGTACCACTTCTTAATATAAAGGTTTATTGAAAAATAGATGTGTAAGTTATTGTTTGAAGTGACACAAATGAGAAGGAGCAGTTAACTGTGTTTTAGGTTAAAAATCCTTGAAACCTCACAAAGCAAAGTTCAGACAAGATTAGAGGTGTGTTTTTGTTTATAGACCTCTGGTAGACGGTAAGTTAATGAAAGCCTTTTGTGCTGAATCCAGAGCTCAAGGTATTGTGTCCAAAGCAGATGTCAGACAGTCTCTTTTTGGAGAAAGAGACAACCTGTGTGTCTGTGAAACATGGTAACCTACCCAGCATCCTTCTCAAAACCACACTGCTCCTCCAGCCTCTACTGTCCCCACATTAGAGCCCTTCTGCTAGCTAATCAGTCTTTGTAGTTTACCAAAAGATGCTGAGGTTTTACCTACAGAAATAGAAAGATAAAACCAAATTCTAATTATCTGCCCCCACATCACATTTTGCCACAGGTGCTGTTATATCTAAACATAGGTTATGAGGATTCTACTGTTGATCAGAATGAACACAAAACATTTGTCAAGGGAGATATTTAACCAATAGTTTTTTCTCAGTTTTTGTTCATGAAATAGAGCTAGTGAGAGGGAAAGCATAGGAAAGCATTAAGAAACAACAGCTATAAAAAACAAATTCAGGGGAGTTTAAAAGCTACACAAAACACACAGGGAATAAAATATTAAGCATGAAACATATAATGAGGTATAATGAAAAGGTAAAACAAGGAAAAAATATACCCGACGAAGGTATAATCTTGACTGAAATAGCCAACACATCTTCAAAATACAGTACTTTAGCCATCTAGACTGCATTAAACTGTTGCTTTATAGAATTCCATAAAATCATTAAGGTTGGAAAAGATCATCCAGTCCAACCATCACCATACTACCAATGTCACCCACTAAACCATGTCCCTAAGCACCAAATTGCCCTCCCATTCCGGCCCCACCTTCCCAGGTGCCCTTACGAAACAGGTTTGAGGCCCTGGAGATTGAGAGACCAGCAACTGAGGAAGAGATAGAAAGTGTTCCCAGGAGGATGCCTAGGGCGAGGAGGTCGACTCCACGCATCAGGACTGCCTCCACCAAGAAAGAAAGAAGGGTGATTGTCGTGGGAGACTCTATCCTTAGGGGAACAGAGGGCCCTATTTGTCGGCCTGACCCTACCCATAGGGAAGTCTGCTGCCTCCCTGGGGCCAGGGTCAGGGACGTTGCCAGGAAGCTCCCCAGCCTGGTACGCCCCTCAGACTATTATCCTCTTGTGATAGTCCAGGCAGGTAGTGATGACATTGATGACAGAAGCCTGAAGGCTATCAAAAGAGACTTTAGGGGGCTGGGACGGTTAGTGGACGGAGCAGGAGTGCAGGTAGTATTTTCGTCCATCCTTACGTTGACAGGGAGGGGTACGGAGAGGACGAGGAAAGCCCACCTGTTAAACACGTGGCTCCGGGGCTGGTGCCTACGCAGAAATCTTGGGTTTTTCGACCATGGGGCAGTTTACTCAGCACCTGGTCTGATGGCCGTAGACGGGTCCCTATCCTTTAGGGGAAAAAGGATCCTGGGCCAGGAGCTGGCGGGGCTCATTGATAGGGCTTTAAACTAGGTAAGAAGGGGGATGGGGCTGAAGCAAGGACTGTTGGGGCTGTGCCAGGGGGAGCAATGGCAAGGCCGGAGGATAAGGTAAAGGCCCAGCTGAAGTGCATCTACACCAATGCACGCAGCATGGGTAACAAACAGGAGGAGCTGGAAGCCATCGTGCAGCGGGCAGGCTACGACTTGGTTGCCATCACGGAAACGTGGTGGGACCAGTCTCATGACTGGAGTGCTGCGATGCCTGGCTATAGGCTCTTCAGAAGGGACAGGCAGCACAGAAGGGGTGGCGGTGTGGCTCTCTATATTAGAGAGTCTTTCGATGTTGTAGAACTCGAGGCTAGGAATGACAAGATCGAGTCCCTTTGGGTTAGGATCGGCAGGGACAACAAGGCTAGTGTCCTGGTCGGGGTCTGCTATAGACCGCCGAACCAGGATGAGGAGACGGATGAGGAGTTCTACAGGCAGCTGACAGAAGCTGCAAAATCGTCTGCGCTTGTACTCGTGGGGGACTTTAACTTCCCTGACATATCCTGGAAGCACAACACAGCCCAGAGGAAGCAGTCTAGGAGGTTTCTGGAGAGCGTGGAAGATAGCTTCCTGACGCAGCTGATTAGTGAACCTACCAGGGGCGGTGCCCTGCTAGACCTTCTCTTCACAAACAGAGAAGGACTGGTGGAGGATGTGATTGTCGGGAACAGTCTTGGGCAGAGTGACCACGAAATGGTGGAGTTCACTATTCTTGGCGGGGCCAGGAAGGGAACCAGTAAAACCACTGTATTGGACTTTCGGAGGGCTGACTTTGGGCTGCTCAGGACACTAGTTGGTGGAGTCCCATGGGAGGCGGTTCTGAAGGGCAGAGGGGTCCAGAAAGGCTGGGCGCTCTTTAAGAGGCAAATCCTAATGGCGCAGGAGCGGTCTATTCCCATGCGCCCAAAGATGAGCCAGCGGGGAAGAAGACCAGCCTGGCTCAGCAGAGAATTGTGGCTTGAGCTTAGGAGAAAAAAGAGGGTTTATAATCTTTGGAAAATTGGGCAGGCCACCAAGGAGGACTATAAGGATGTAGCGAGGCTGTGCAGGGACAAGATTAGGAAGGCCAAAGCTCATCTGGAGCTCAATCTGGCTACTGCCATTAAAGATAACAAAAAATGCTTTTATAAATACATCAACACAAAAAGGAGGACTAGGGAGAATCTCCATCCTTTACTGGATGCAGGGGGAAACTTAGTTACAAGAGATGAGGAAAAGGCAGAGGTGCTCAATGCCTTCTTTGCCTCAGTCTTTAGCGGCAAAACCGGTTGCTCTCTGGATACCCAGTACCCAGAACTGGTGGAAGGGGACGGGGAGCAGGATGTGGCCCTCACCATCCACGAAGAACTGGTTGGTGACCTGCTACGGCACTTGGATGTCCACAAATCGATGGGGCCGGATGGGATCCACCCAAGGGTACTGAGAGAACTGGCAGAGGAGCTGGCCAAGCCCCTATCCATCATTTATCAGCAGTCCTGGCTATCGGGGGAGGTACCAGCTGACTGGTGACTAGCAAATGTGACGCCCATCTACAAGAAGGGCCGGAGGGCAGACCCGGGGAACTACAGGCCGGTTAGTTTGACCTCAGTACCAGGGAAGCTCATGGAGCAGATCCTCTTGGGAGTCATCATGCGGCACTTGAAGGGCAAGCAGGCGATCAGGCCCACCCAGCATGGGTTTATGGAAGGCAGGTCCTGCTTGACGAACCTGTTCTCCTTCTACGACAAAGTGACGCGCTGGGTGGATGAGGGAAAGGCTGTGGATGTGGTCTACCTTGACTTCAGCAAGGCTTTTGACACCGTCTCCCACAGCATTCTCCTCAAGAAACTGGCTGCTCTTGGCTTGGACTGGCGCACGCTTCGTTGGGTTAGAAACTGGCTGGATAGCCGGGCCCAAAGAGTTGTGGTAAATGGAGCCAAGTCCAGTTGGAGGCCGGTCACTAGTGGCGTCCCCCAGGGCTCGGTGCTGGGGCCAGTCCTCTTTAACATATTCATCAATGATCTGGATGACGGCATTGAGTGCACCCTCAGTAAGTTTGCAGATGACACCAAGCTAGGTGCGTGTGTCGATCTGCTCGAGGGTAGGAAGGCTCTGCAGGAGGATCTGGATAGGCTGCACTGATGGGCTGAGGTCAACTGTATGAAGTTCAACAAGGCCAAGTGCCGGGTCCTGCACCTGGGACGCAATAACCCCAAGCAGAACTACAGGCTGGGAGAGGAGTGGTTGGAGAGCTGCCAGGCAGAGAAGGACCCGTGAGTGATGATGGATAGTTGGCTGAATATGAGCCAGCAGTGTGCTCAGGTGGCCAAGAAGGCCAACGGCATCCTGGCTTGTATCAGAAACACTGTGACCAGCAGGGCTAGGGAGGTGATCATCCCCCTGTACTCGGCTCTGGTGAGGCCGCACCTCGAGTACTGTGTTCAGTTTTGGGCCCCTCGCTACAAGAAGGACATCGAGGTGCTTGAGCGGGTCCAAAGAAGGGCGACAAAGCTGGTGAGGGGCCTGGAGAGCAAGTCCTATGAGGAGCGGCTGAAGGAGCTGGGCTTGTTCAGCCTAGAGAAGAGGAGGCTCAGGGGTGACCTTATTGCTCTGTATAAGTACATTAAAGGAGGCTGTAGCGAGGTGGGGGTTGGCCTGTTCTCCCATGTGCCTGGTGACAGGACGAGGGGGAATGGGCTAAAGTTGCGCCAGGGGAGTTTTAGGTTAGATGTTAGGAAGAATTTCTTTACTGAAAGGGTTGTTAGGCACTGGAACGGGCTGCCCAGGGAGGTGGTGGAGTCACCATCCCTGGAAGTCTTCAAAAGACGTTTAGATGTAGAGCTTAGGGATATGGTTTAGTGGGGACTGTTAGTGTTAGGTCAGAGGTTGGACTCGATGATCTTGAGGTCTCTTCCAACCTAGAAATTCTGTGATTCTGTGAAATCCAACCTTTCCTTGAACACCCCACCCCCAGGAATGGTTACTCCCTGGGCAACCTGTTCCAATGCTTGACTGCTTTTTCTAAAAAGAAATGTCTCTTAATTTCTAACCTAAACCTCCACTGGTGCAACTTGAGGCCATTCTCTTTAGTCCTATCATTAGTTACCTGTGAGAAGAGGCCATCCCCCAGCTCTCCACAGCTTCATTTCAGGTAGTTGTAGAGAGCAATAAGGTCTCCCTGAACCTCCTCTTCTCCACACTAAACAACGCCGTTTCCCTCAGCCACTCCTCATAGGATTTGTGTTCCAGGCCCTTTACCAGCTCTGTAGCCCTTCTCTGGACACACTCCAGGGACTCAATGTTCTTCTTGTATTGAGGGGCCCCAAAAATGAACACAGTACTTGAGGTGTGGCCTCACCAGAGCAGAGTGCAAGGGGATGATCACTTCCATGGTCCTGCTGGCTACACTCATCCAAGTCATCAGTAAGGAAACTAAAGAAGATGGGCCCCAATACCAACCACTGGGGTACACCACAGGTGACTGTTCGCCAGCTGGATTTCACTCTGTTCACCAACACTCTCTGGGCCCACCTGTCCAGACAGCTTTTAACTCAGCAAAGACTGTACCTGTCCCCAAGGAGCCAGCTTCTCCAGCTTCAGAGAACACTATGTGAAACCATGTCAAAGGCCTTGCTGAAGTCTAGGTAGACTACGTCAACAGCCTTTCCCTCATCCACCAGGTGGTTCATCCAGTCATAGAAGGAGATGAGGTTGGCCAGGCAAAACTTGCTTTTCATGAATCCACGCTGACTGGGCCTGCCCCCCCCAGTGGTCCCACCTACATTATGTGAATCCTCTTGTTGCTTTCAGTTTTGCCAAACTGCTTTTGTTGGCTAGTTAGAAAAATAAATTTGTGTACATTTTTAGAAAACTTTTCATAAAACAAGAAAATAAGAAGCTAGAAAAAGAATATATTTCCAAACAGAAATTTACCAACATTGCCTGAGCAATTACAGGGAGGAAAGAAATGCATAGCTCACACCCAATTAACAAATTTTTTGGGTCATAGTCTTAGTACCCTTTGGCCTGAGAAGAACACACATATTTATGTATTAGAGTTTTTGCAACCTTAATAAGAATAAGAATTCATAAGTTTAACAGCTTTTCAGTGTTTTTCAAGGAACAGTTCCCAAATAAATCTTCCACTCTTGTACCAAAATAAGGAGCAGAACATTTTTTCCACCTGCCTGCGGAAGTGATATCCAAGAAGGCTGAAAAAGGAAATGGTTCCAACCATTGTTACAAGAAATTACAATACATTTTGAACTTAAGTATTAGTTCTGCATAAAGATGTTAATTTCTGAAACTTTCCAAAAATCCTTTGTCATGTATCATGAAGCAATTATTTCTCTAACCTTTACAGACACCTGAAACAACCGTTGCCCACAAAACAAATGACAACTTTGAAGACTCAGACCTAGGTAAGGTATAAAGATAAATTAAAAACTTTCCAAAGTACTGAAGTGTGTAGTTATATATTCCAAACAACAGAAGGCTAGTCATTTCATTCAAAAAACACCATGAGAAATACCTTTGTTGTATAACTTTTCCCTCTCCCAAAGCCTCCAGCTATCCAAGCTAATCTAATCTAATCATTTGTCCTGTAAGTGCTCGTTATTACCTCCTAGAGATTTAGAAAACAATAGAGAAAAAAAAAAAAGAAGGAAGATCTTTAAAACAACAACAACAAAACTTGCACTTTACATTGCTGAAACACATTGAACAGTTATTTAGTTGTTTGAAAGTGAGTACATATATATTGATGTTTCCTTCCAATTAATTGCCTTTTGATACCATACTCAAAATTAAAGCATTATCAAAAAAAAATGATGAGGACATGAGAACTTTCACCATTTCTCCCCACACATTTCCCCTCCCCAAAAACAGAGTAAATTTTGATTAAATTAGAAGTTCTGTTGCAAAATTGCTCCAGAAATAAGTTTGTCTCCTTCCTAACAAGTACAGGAAGGATCAATGAGTTCTGTTCAAAGCTATTATTGTTCAGGCAGTGTTTAGTCTGCCTTGGGCTTTGTTGTTTTTGTTTGTTTGTTTGTTTGTAATTTTATATCTGTATGGGTTTTAAATATGTCATGAAGAACATATTTCCTTTTGAGGAAAATGAAAAAAAAAAGTAAAACAAACAGATAGAAAGCTTTTGAAATTAGGAACTTCAAAGAACATAAGGGGTAGAGTAAAATTCCAGAAGATTGCATATAGAGTACTTAAGTACCACAGATGCAGCTGAAATTTCATTTTCCAGCACTGATTCCAAATTATTATTGGTGCCTATTACAATTATTATTCTGATAGTTCAAAGTGGAACTTCCCATGTGTATTTATTTTTAAACAAATAGTTTTAAACAAATCACAGAACTTCAAGAGCCAACTCTAACTAAACCTAGGCTACAGATTAGTGAACGTTTATCTCTGATGCAGTATGTTTCTGTATTTACTTTATAACAGTAGACATACTGGGGAACTGATCTGAATTAAAAATAACTTATAAGAAACTTAACATCAGTTCCCTTAGGGGGCAGAAAGCAATATGAAAAACTAATTACACTGACACCACCACAAAAATAAATGACTGTCGAACACTGACCAAGATATCTATTTGGTGCCTTCAGAGATTTTGGCTGCAGTTGTTCTCCCTTTCACTTAGTCTTTTATATTTAAAATAACTTCAGGTACTGACCTGGGTCTGTAACTGCTTTGCAGTTATTTCAGCATGGATAATCAAAGCCAGAAGTTTTTTCTCTTCCTTTTTATTTTCCTTTTCCTTTTCCTTTTCTATTTTCCTTTTCATTTTTCCTTTTCCTTTACCTTTCCCTTTTCTTTTTCATTTTTATTTCTTTTTTTTTTTCTTTTTTTTTTCTCTTTCTTTTAACCAAAAGCAATAATGTAGCATCCAATAATACCACCAAAACAATTGTCCACTTAGACACTTGTCTACTACCTTTACTGGAAAGGTAGTACAAAGAAGAGATTACTGTAAAATACAGGACATTTAGAAATTTACTGTGC
The DNA here is from genome assembly GCF_963932015.1 of Anas acuta. NCBI lineage: Eukaryota > Metazoa > Chordata > Aves > Anseriformes > Anatidae > Anas > Anas acuta. The sequence goes on along the minus strand of NC_089017.1, from coordinate 40,253,696 downwards.
AGTTTCCACATGTCAAGGCTAACAGAATATAAATTTTAGTTCAGAGGCCATACTTGAACAAGAAATCTCAAGCTTCTGTGAAGGGAGCATGATACAAACTACTGCCACCATCATGGCTTTTGGAAATTAGAGATAAGGAGACCTTCTCACCACACAGCACCAAGAGATAACAGCAGAGGCCTTAAACAGGGATGTAAAATGACAACATCCTTGCAAACACCTGATGAATTTCCTTACCATACTCAAAACCATTAATCCAAATATCTGTTACACAGTATAGTGATACTGGTTTAGGCAGATATAGAAAGACATAGTTCTAGCTTAGAGCAAATTGTTCTTTACTGAAACAGCTTGTGATATCCATAAATGACGAAGAATGTCAGATAGTATTCACTCATGATTTAAAATAATATTTCAGACTAGTTCTCCTGAACACATACCACATTGCACAAATACATGTATTGTCAGAATTTATGCTCAGATGAGAGACTCAGGGAGTCAGAGATATATGTCAGTGACTACCGTTGACAACACACTTTCATATTAAATATGACATGTTGAACCTGCATCTAGAACATACAAGTAAACTTTCTGTGATGCTGAAACATTACAGCTGGAATTAGTCATATGACATAAAATAGCTTTCAGGACACCTGTCTTGTCACACAGAATCACAGAACGGTTGAGGTTGGAAAGAATCTCTGGAGGTCATCCAACCCCCTGTTCAAACAAGGCCATTGCCCAGACAGCTTTTCTCTTTTTATTTTTGCCTCCAGGGTGCCTCCAACACCTCTCTGGGCAACTTTCTTCTCCTTATCATCCCAGCCTGTCCTCCTTAAAGAGCCTGTCTCCCTGCATTGCAACACTCTAGTCATGAAATAATAACTTTTGAAATACCAATGTGTTACACTGTAGGGCCTTAATATGAAAAAATACAAGCAGTGCTCTATGGAGTTAATGAAGATTCTGTCTGTGCTGAGGATGTGTTAGAATTTTTGTGTATACGGTAGTTGTGTTTTGCACAGAGGAGCAGCACAATATATTTCTTTCAGACCTCTTAAAGTTCTATGAATGTCTGAAAAGGTTATTCAACTGTTCATTCATATTCTCTATTTGCTCATTTAAAAGATGCCACCGTATCAAAGAAGCATGCAATGGTATATCACCTGTGTTATCTGTAACTTTCTGTGAAGATAAGTATTTGAAGATGATTCCAAGTTTATTCTGGTGCTGTCCAAGTCCCAGGAAAGTGAAGGTCAGAGTGCATTCAGAGAAGGTGAGATAAGTGATTAAACATTAGTAAATGTAGTCTTCATATGTGGTATGTGATACAACCAGACAACTAAAGAAAATAGAGCATTTTCAAATTCTTAAATGTAAATTTGGTTTACTTTTTACATTTTAAATTGTTCAAATCACTAAGGTTCCTTTCTCTATAGCTATGGAAGCTATATGTCAAAGCAAATATGAGCATTTTAAGGTAGAACATGATTTCAGGAAAAAGGCTTTAAAGAAAGTAATAGTATTGTAGTTGCAGTCAAGTTATCATTGACAATATTGTGAAACAGTTGGAAGTGATTGAAAATACATGTACTTGTTTTTAAGCCATAACTATGTTTTGAATATTCTGTAAGGTTCTATTCTGTCGTGGTTTAACCCGGCCGGCAGCTAAACACCACGCAGCTGTTCGCTCACCCTCCCCCCTCCCTCTCTGGGACGGGGGAGAGAAATGGAAAGTGAAGCCCGTGAGTTGAGATAAAGACAGTTTAATAAGACAGGAAAATAATAATAATAAAAATAATAATAACAATAATAATAATAATGATACAATGGTGATAATAGGAAAGTAATAATAATATGTACAAACAAGTGATGCACAATGCAATTGCTCACCACCCGCTGACCGATGATGCCCAGCCTAACCCCGAGCAGTCCGGCCCCCTCCCCCCGGCTAGCCACCCCTATATATTGTTTAGCATGACGTCAGATGGTATGGAATACCCCTTTGGCTAGTTTGGGTCACCTGTCCTGGGTCTGTCCCCTCCCAGCTCTTACTGCACCCCCAGCCTGCCCGTTGGCAGGACAGAGCAAAAGGCTGAGATGTCCTTGGCTTAGTATAAGCACTGCTCTGCAACAATTAAAGCATCGGGGTGTTATCAGCACTCTTCTCATCCTAAGCCAAAACACAGCATTCCACCAGCTACTAGGAAGAAAATTAATTCTAACTGAAACCAGGACATATTCTTATAGGCAAAATTTTGCCCAGAAGATCTTTTGTAACACCTATTCTAACTTCAGACTGATGAATGGCTATACTGTGTTAAGTGAATCTATCTGGAGCTTTCAGCATCTACATGACTTCAGGATTCTGTTTTCATAGAATCACAGAATCACAGAATCACAGAATCACAGAACTGAAGAGGTTGGAAGGGACCTTGAAAGACCATCGGGTCCAGCCCCCCTGCCAGAGCTGGTTCCTTAGAGCAGACTGCCCAGTTTGGTGTCCAGATGGGCCTTAAACATCTCCAGAGACTGAGACTCCACAACCTCCCTGGGCAGCCTATTCCAGTGCTCTGTCACCCTCACCGTGAAGAAGTTCTTTCCCATGTTGGTGCGGAACATCCTGTGCTCTATCTTGTGACCATTACTCCTTGTCCTATCCCCACAAACCACTGAAAAGATGTTGGCCAAATCCCTCCGTCCCCCACACCTCAGGTATTTATACACACTGATGAGATCCCCTCTCAGTTTTCTTTTCTCAAGGCTGAACAGACAGAAGGCTCTCAGCCTTTCCTCAGAGGCAAGATGCTCCAGGCCCCGTATCATCTTTGTGGCCCTCTGCTGTACTCCTTCCCAGAGATCCCAGTCTTTTTTGTACTGGGGAGCCCAGAACTGGACACAGTACTCCAGGTAAGGCCTGACCAGGGCAGAGTAGAGGGGGGGGATCACCTCCCTTGACCTGCTGGCCACACCAGGATGCACGCCTGGATCCCATTGGCCCTCTTGGCCACCAGGGCACACTGCTAGTTCATGGCCAACCTGTTGTCCACCAGGACCCCCAGGTTCTTCTCAGTTCTCAACCCACCTTACTGTCCACTCCTCTATCCCACACTTCTCAGCTTTGCTAGCAGGATGTCATGGGAGACAGCATCAAAAGCCTTGCTAAAGTCAAGATAGATGACATCTACTGCTCTCCCTTCATCTACCCAGCTGGTGATGCGGTCATAGAAGACAACAAGATTGGTTGAGCACAACTTCCCCTTGGTGAATCCATGCTGACTACTCCTCATAACCTTCTTCTCTTCCAATTGTTTGGAAATGACATCCAGAACAAGCTGTTCCAACACCTTTCCAGGGACAGAGGTGAGACTGACTGGCCTGTAGTTTCCCAGATCCTCCTTCTTGCCCTCCTTGAAGACCAGAGTGACTTGGCTATCCTCCAATCTTCAGGCACCTCTCCTGTTCTCCAGGACCTTTCAAAGATGATAGAGAGCGGTTCAACAATCACCTCTGTCTGCCAACTCCCTTAGCACATGTGGATGCATCCCATCAGGACCCATGGATTTGTGTGTGTTGAGCCCACTCAGACACTTCCAAACCACTCTGCTGTCAACAAGGGGGGAGATCACTTCCCAGACTCTTTCTCCTCTCTCCAAGGTCAAGGAGTCCCAGGGAGGAGTCCTTGAAGCAAAGAGTGAAGCGAAGAAAGCATTCAGTATCTCCACCTTCTTGGTGTCTCCCGTTAGCAGGACCCCACCCCTCTCGTTCAGCAAGGGACCCACATTATCCCTAGTCTTCCTTTTACTGTTTGCATACTTAAAAAAAAAAAAAAAAAAAAAAAACTTCTTATTATCTTTTATCTCTTTTGCAAGCCTTATCTCTAGGTGGGCTTTAGCCTTCCTTGTTGTATCCCTGCAGCCCTGACAACCCTTCTACACTCCTCCCAAGAGGACGGGCCATTTTTCCAAATTTCATAAACCTTCCTCTTCCTTTTGATCTTATCGATGAGCTCCTTGTTCATCCAAGCAGGTTTCCTGCCCCCCTTCCTCGATATCCTGCTCTTAGGGATACACCGATCCATGGAAGAAGTGCTGTTTAAATGTAGCCCAGCTCTCACATGCACCCTTGCCTTCTAGCAAGCTAGCCCATGAGATACTCCCAAGCACATCCCAGAAGAGGTCAAAGTTGGCTCTCTGAAAGTCCAGGGTTGCAATCCTGCTTTTAGCCTTACTTCTTCCACCAAGTTCTATCTTGAACTCCACCATCTCATGGTCTCTGCATCCCAAGCTGCCCCCAACCTTCACATCCCTAACAATCCCATTCCTGTTGGTAAGAACAAAGTCCAGGAGCACCCCCTGCCTCATCAGCTCCTCCACCGCCTGCATCAGAAAATTGTCTTCAATGCATTGCAGGAACCGTTTGGACTGTGCGTGCTTGGCCAAGTTGCTTACCCAACAGATATCTGGAAAACTGAAGTCCCCCATGAGAACCAGCTCTCATGATAATGAGGCTACTATCAACTGCTTGTAGAAGGCCTCATTGACAGTTTTGCCTGTCTTTTTCTTTACTACTCTTTCTTTGTCTTTTAGTCCATTATTTACCTAAAATTAAAAATCAGTTCATATTAAAAATCTCTCATATAAATTAAAAAAAAAAAAAAGGCGTGAAATTTTCAAGAGCTTATTAGCTTTTTTGTATTGAAATTCAACTGCTAAACTGGGATGTCCCTGAATCAGTTCCAGTAATTAACATTTGGCACCTACAATCTGTATAACAGGTGTCAGTGTACTAGTTAGAAGTTCTTAATAAAGAAATAATATTTCCTGACTGAGGAGGATCATTTATGTCCCTTTTCTCTTCTGTCTGTCACTTAATGCTCTAGGCATAGTACTATATTAATACTCTGATATTCACTATTTAAGCTTTTCTTGATCCATTAAATATATGTAGCACATTTCATCCCAGGGCACAGCAGAAACTAGTAGGAAGGCTCCTTTTCCGCATGAAGACCTGCAGCTATAGGGTAGTCTCAGTGTTGACAAAGCTGAGAAGAGTGTGTTTTTCAAGTGAAACAATTAACCACACAGGACAACCTGAATACAGTAGTGCATTATAGTGGTGAGCAACCGTCTGCAACCGTCTGCTGCAGGGAATGAAGGCATACATCTGTCAACCTGGCCTGTGGTCTAGAGAAGTTTGCTGCTTTCTGGTGATGACCTGTATCCATTTTGTTGTGGAGAGACTGCCAAATCTTGCCTTTCCCTCTACTAACGCCAGTTCTTCTCCAATGTGGACACCAGTGATTCTACCAGGGAGAACTTGGAGATCATTGAAAGTGATGACAGAACCCCCAGGGATACAGGGGCCCCAGTGCTGTTCTTTTCAATCCTGCTGGATGAGAAGAAAGCTTTACTGCATGTTAATGATGATGTGGAGTTGGTGCTTCCAAGAGAATTTTGGTTTCTATGACCATGGGAGGATCACTGACTACCTCAGTAAGTGGGAAAAATGTATCTTTGCCAGCAAGATGGCTGAGCTTGTAAGGAGGGCTTTAAAGTAGGAATGAAAGGGCAGGGAGGAAGTGATGGCTAGGGCTGTTATGCAAAGCAGATGGAGTGATGTAAATTAAAAAGAACACCAAAAAATAAATAAATAATGAAATGAAATGAAATGAAATGAAATGAAATGAAATAAAATAAAATAAAATAAAATAAAATAAAATAAAATAAAATAAATAAAATAAAATAAAATAAAATAAAATAAAATAAAATAAAATAAAATAAAAAATGGGTTTAAGTGGAGTCACGTAAAACATTCAAAGATGAGCAAGGAAGTGTCTACAGAACACTATTATGACAAAATCTCCCAAATCCTTTCTGGGAAATCAGCATGCTGGGGTGTCTCTTTAAAGTGCCTGCACACTTGTGCACACAGAATTGGGAATAAACATGAGGAAATAGAGATATGTGTGCTATTGCAGGTCTGTGATCTTGTCAGGTTCATGGAGATATACTGGAATGGCTCATGTGACTGAGTGTTGTAATGAACTCTTTAGGAAGGATGGGTTGTAAACACAAGGAAGTGGAGGTCCCTGTGAAGGAACACCTGAAAAGTATGAAGCTCTGCCTGAGGTTAGATGAAGAGCCAAATGAGAGCTTATGACTGAGAAATAAAGAGTGGTCCGGTATGTAGAACTTTGGTCTCTGCTATAAGCCACGTTAGGATGAAACAGACTGACTGGAAAAGAGGAAACATAACACACATTTTTAAAAATGGAAAAAAGGTACTGGGGGATGAAAAGCTCAACATCACTCAGCAATGTGCGCTTGCAGCCCAGAAAGCCAACTATATCCAGGGTTGCATCAACAGAAGCATGGCCAGTAGGTCAACAAAGGTTATTCTCCCCGTCTACTCTGCTCTCAAGAGACCTCATCCAGAGTACTGCATTCAGCTCTGGGGCTGCCAGCACAAGAAAGACATAGACCCATTACAGTGGGTTGAGAGGAGGGCCACAGAGATTATCAGAGGACTGGAGCACATCTCCTGTAAAAATAAGCTGAGAAAGTTGTAGATATTTTTAGCCTACAGAGAAGGCCCCAGGGAGACCTTATAGTGACCTTCCAGTACTTAGAGGGGGACAAGAGAAAAGATGGAGAGGGACTATTTCTCAGGAGTGCAGTGATAGGACAAGGTGTAATGGTTTTAAACTAAGAAAAGGTAGATTTATATTAGATATTGGAAATAAATTCTTTACTATGAAGGTGGTGAGGCACTGGAAAAGGTTACCCACAGAAGATATATATGCTCCATCCCTGGAAGTGTTCAAGACCAGGTTGAGCGACCTGATCTACTGGAAGGTATCTGCAGTCATGGCTGGGGTGGAGGGGAAGTGGAACTAGATAATCTTTCATGTTCCTTCCAACACAGAACATTCTATGATTCCATGATTCTTTGATATCATATAGAATACATCATACACAGGGACAAAGATTGAACCAGACTCAGCTTATTTGGGTCTGTGTAAAGAATAAAAAAGAAAATATAATGATGTTGTATTGGGTTTGTGTGGCAAGGGATTGGTAGTGGGAGGCTAGAGAGGTGGCCTCTGTATGAAAAGTTCAGAAGCTGCCCCATGTTAGATAAGGGTCAGTTGAAGATGGTTCCAAAGGGACCCACTGCTGCCCAGAAATGAGACACTGAGTGACAATGGTTAGGCTTCTGTGAGAGCAGATTTAAGACAGGGAAGAAAATGTTGTGCCACAAAAGCTGGGAGAAAAGAATGAGAAGCAGCCCTGCAGACCCCAAGGTCAGTGCAGCAGGAGGGCAGGAGGTGCTCCAGGCAGCAGCAGAAGTTCCCCTGTGGCAGGTGGAGAGGCCCCTGGTGGAGCAAGCTGTCTCCCTGCAGCCCATGGGTCCCACATGGAGCAGATCTCCACACTGCAGCCCCCCCATGGGTGGAGGAGCCCCCGGTGGAGCAGGTGGATGTGGCCTGGAGGAGACTGCGGCCCATGAAGAACCTCTGCAGGAGCAGGCCCTGGGCCGGAGCTGTAGCCCATGGAGAGGAGCCCATGCAGGAGCAAGGGGTCCGGGGGGAGCTGCCGCCCACCCATGGGGGACCCGTGCTGGAGCAGTTTGCTCCTGATTGATGGACCCCGTGGTACGGACCCATGTTGGGGTAATTTTTGAAGAGCTGCTGCCTGTGGGAAGTCCCCTCAGGATTAGCTCAGGAAAGATAGCATCCCATGGAGCAGGGGCAAAGAGTGACTCTAAAGGAATGACAGATACGAAGCATAAGGGACTGACCGCAGCCCCCATTCCCTGTTCTCCTGCACCCCCTGGGGGGAGGAACTAGAAGAAGGTGAATGGGGGGAAGGTGTTTTTAGTTTGTTTTTAGTTTCTCACTGCTCTAGTCTGCTAGTGGTAGGAAATAAATTACATTAATCTCCCTAAGCTGAATCTGTTTTTTCATTATGATAATTGTTGAGTGATCTCCCAGTCCTTATGTCAACCCTTGAGCCCTTCTCATCGTATTTTCTTCCCCCTTCTCTTTGAGGAGGTGAAGTGACAGAGCAGTTTTAGTGGTTCTCATCTGCTCTGATGAGTAAAACCACCACAGCTGTATGTATAAATCTAAATTCATTCAAGCACTGGTCATGTAAATGCCTAAAATTGATTTTTACTTCTCTAAGCTGACATTGCTCTTTACAGATCTATCCACCATGTTTTGACAGCTAATTTAATCACTTTATAAATGTCGCTTGATTTTAGGAAAAGGCTGCAAGCATTAGTAGAATATAAAAAAAAAAAAAAAAAAAAAAAAAAAAAGTGAACATTGTAGAGGTAATGTGTTTAAGATGCAATTTATTTTTAGATATAAAATTCATCTTCACTAGTATAAGGCTGAAACTCAAGTAGATATGTTACAGTTGGCAACAGAAAAACAAAAGATGCCTGCCATGAAGAGGGAAGGGATAGTAATGATCCTTTCATACTCTTTCACATTTTTGATAGTTCAGGCTGGCAGCAATGAAATCACTGAGAGAAGCCGGAAGGCTATCAAAAGGGGCTTCAGGTGAATAGGGCACTTAGTGGATGAAGTAGAAGTACAGGTGATGTTTTCCTCTGTCCCTCCAGGGGCAGGGAGGGATTCTGAGAGGACCCAGAAAGACCAGCTGATAAATAGATAGCTGAGAGGCAGGTGCCATTGCAAGAACTTTGGTTTTGACCATGGGGTGATTTACTTGGCAGCTGACCTGATGGCTGCAGTTGGGTTTCACCTATTTCAAAGAGGGAAATGGATCCTAGCCCAGAAGCTGGGAGACCTTGTTGAGAGGGCTTTAAACTAGGTACAAAGGGATTTGGGGATGAAGTGAGGCTCGATAGACATGAGCCTTGGGGAGCAATGTTTGGTGGTAAGGGCAATGGCTCAACTGAAGTGCATCTACACTAACACACGCAGCATGGGCAACAAACAAACAGGTGGAGCTGGTAGCCATTGCACAGCAGGCAATGTGACTTTAGTTGCCATCACTGAAATGTGGTAGGACCACTCTTATGACTGGAGTGCTACAATGGATGGCTACAAGCTCTTCAGAAGGGACAGGCAACAAAGGTCAGGCAGTGGTGTAGCTCTCTATGTTAGACAGTAGAATCATAGAATCATAGAATATCCCAAGTTGGAAGGAACCCACAAGGATCATCAAGCCCAACACCTGGCACCACATAGGTCTACCCAAAAATTCAGACCATATGACTAAGAAGTCCGAACACTTCTTAAACTCCAACAGCCTTGGTGTTGTGACTAGGTCCCTGGGGACCAATGCGTGACCACTCTCTTGGTGAAGAACCTCTTCCTGATATGCAGCCTGAACCTCTCCTGTTGCAGCTTGACTCCATTTCCTTAGGTCCTACCACTGGTCATTAAAGAGAATAGATCATCACCTGTGCGTTCACTCCCCCTCATGAGGAAGCTGTAGACCGTGATGAGGTCACCCCTCAGCCTCCTCTTTTCAAGGCTGAACAGACAAAGTGATTCAATGTTACAGAGCTTGGGGATGGGAATGATAAGTTTAAATCCCTGTGAACTCAGGGGATCAGGGGACTCGGGATCAGGGCAAAAGCCAACAGGGTAGACTTCCTGGTCTTTGAGGTTGAAGAGACAAGGCAGGATGAAAAGTCAGATGAGGCATTCTACAAGCAGCTAGTGGAATTCACACAATTACCAACATTTGTTCTCTTGGGTTATTTCAACTTCCAAGACCTGTGTTGGAAACACAACACAGCCCAGAGGCAGCACCCAAGTATCTTATACCAGTAGTTTGAAAATACCATAATTTGTCATTATTGTAATTATGCAATTAATACAGTCAGAGCTGCAGTTCACATCTGTAGGGAGAAAACAATAAAAAACAAAGATAAACTGGCGTTGACACTGGCCACTGTGGTGTCAGACAACAACAACAACAGCAGCAAAAGTATGTCAATAGCAAGAGGAGGTCTAAGGGAAGCATTGGACTAATACATCACACAGATGATGACCTAACAAGTAAGGAAGAGGAAAAAAAAACTAGGTTTTTAATGTTTTTTGTTTGTTTGTTTGTTTTTGCCTGATTTTTAATATTAATGACAAATCTTGGGCTGCCTTGTACTCACAGTGTAACAGTGTAAGGAACCATCTGTGTCAGCTGAATGTTCATAAGTCTGTGGGCCTGAAGGGATTCACCCCAGAGTACTGATGGGTACTATAGCTGGACCCCTCCCTCTCAACGATTTACCAATGGTAAATTGGGAGTCTGTGGAGATCGCTGCTAACTGGAGGCTAAACAGTGTTATACCCATTTACAAAAATGGTGTAAGAGAAGACACAGGAGACTGCAGACTTCTTAGTTTGACCTCAGTGCCTGGAAAAGTCACTGAAAAAGGTTGTCCTGGGTGGTATGGAAAGGCATTTAAAGAACAAAGCAATAATCAGGAATGGTCAACGATGGGTTCATGAAGGTTAAGTCCCATCTTGGTAATTTGATCTTCTTCTACGATAAGGTCATCTGCTTAGAAGATGAGGAGAAGGCTGCAGACATAATCTTTCCAGAATTTAGTAAGACCTTTGATAGTGTCCCTCATGGAATCCTCCCAGTCAAATTGTCCAGATGTGAGATAAACAGGTTCATGATTTGCTGGGTGGCGAATTGGTTCAATGGTAGAGCTTAAAGGGCAAGCTTGTAGCAAATGGCGCTACACCTGGCTAGTGGCCAGTCTCTAGTGGTGTTTCCTAGGGCTCAATTCTAGGGCCAGTTCTGTTCCACATTGTTATCAATGATCTGGATGCAGGAGTGGAATGCACCCTCAACAATCTCGTTATGATTCTAAATTATAAGGGCTTGTTTACTCCCTGGAGGGACAAGAGGCCTTTCAGAGGGATCCAGATGGAATGAAGCATTTGGCAATCAGCAACAGCAGGAAGTTCAATGAAGGAAAATGATGGGTACTGCACCTGGGCTGGAGTAATGCCAGACTAAGACTTCCATGACAGGTACAGACTACAAGGTGAGTGGCTGCAGGAGCTCAGGAGGAAGGGACCTGGAGGTACTGGTAACAGCATGCTCAGCATGAGCCAGCAGTGTGCTCTGGCAGCCAAGAAAGCAAGATGCATTTTAGAGTATATTAAATAGAAAATAGCCCACCTGGTCATAAGAGGTGTTTCTTAACATCAGTGTACTGGCCTCATGTGTCAAGGTTTTGGTAGTGGGGGGCTGCAGAAGTGGCCTCTGTAAGAAAAGTCCAGAAGCTGCCCCATGTTAGATAAGAGACATTTTCAGCCAGCTAAAAAGGGACCCACCACTCCCCAGAGCCGAGACAGTGAGTGATGTTGGCTGTGCTTCTGTGAGAGCAGATTTAAGATAAAAAAAATGTTGGGCAACAGCAGCTGAGAGAGAGGAGTGAGAAAAATGTAGAGAGAAATAACAGTGCAGACACCAAGGTCTGTGAAGAAGGAGAGGAAGGAGGTGCTGCAGGTACAACAGTTTCCCCACAGCCCATGTAGAGGACTGTGCTGGAGCAGGTTGTCCCTCTGTTGCCCATGGTAACACAGAGGAGCAGATCTCTGCAGCCCATGGAGGAGCACCCAGTGGAGCAGGTGGATGTGGCCTGAAGGTCGCAGTAGCCCATGGACAGCCCCTGCAGGAGCAAGCCATGGGGCAGAGCTGCAGCCTGTGAAGAGGATCCCATGGTTGAGCAGAAAGGTCTGGCAGGAGGTCTTGTATGTGGGGGACCCATGGTGGAGTGCATTCCTGAAGGACAGACTCCATGGTATGGGCCCATAGTGGAACAGTTTTTGAAGAACTGCAGCCTGTGTGAAACCCATATAGGATCAGTTTAAGAAGAATTTCATCCTATGGGAGGGACCCCATGCTGGAGAAGGGGAACCATCTGAATCACCATGAAGGATCAGCAGATGATGCAGTACTATGTGCAACCCTCATTTACCATTGCAGTGCAATGGTAAACTTACCATTTACCATATGCAGTGCAACCCCCGTTTACCATTCCCCTGCACTGTTTGGGGAGAGGAAGTAGAAGAGAGGGCGGGGGGGGGAGGGGGGGGGGGGATGTGTTTTTAGTTTGCTTTTAGTTTCTCAGTGCTCTAGTCTGTTAGTAATAGGCAAAAATTACATTAATCTCCCTACACTGACTTGATTTTGCCTGTGAAAATGCTTGTTGAGTGATCTCCCTGTCCTTATCTCAATCCTTGAGCCCTTTTCATCACATTTTCTCCCCTTCTTCCTTTGAGGAGGGGAACAAAGATTATTATACTCTGGTGGAGTTTAGCTAGCCATCAGTGTGAAACCACTACAGTTGGTGTGACTTCTTCCTAAATATCATGTACAGTTCTGGGCTCCACAGTATAAAAAGGATATCAGGGTGTTCAAAGGCATCCAGAGAGGAGGGCAACAAAGCTGGTAAAAGGGCTGGAAGGCACGTAATGCAAGGAGAGGCTGAGGACACTCAGGTCATCTAGTCTGGAGAAAAGAAGGCTGAGAGGCAACCTCATTGCTCTCTGCAGATTCAAGAGGAGAAGAATTAGAAAGGGAGGTGCTGATCTCTTCTCCCTGGTAACCAAAGACAGGATGTGCATGAATGACACAAAGCTGAACCAGGGGATGTTCAGGCTGGATATCAGGAAAAATTTCTTTACTGTGATGATGGTCAAACACTGGAACAAGCTTCCTAGAGAGGTGGAGATGATGCCCCATGCATTTCAGTGTTTGAGAGAAAATTGTACAATGCCCTTAATAACATGATTTAACTTTTGCTTATCCATGAAGTGGTCAGGCAGTTGGGTTTGATGATATCCAAAGTTCCCTTCCAATGGAACTGGTCTGTTCTATACACAATTTCTTTCATTCACAAGTTATTCACTTTTAGTAATTGAAAAGACAAGCACACAAACTGCCAATAACACAGTTATTTTCTCCAAAAGTGTAAAATTTTAGTGAAAGATCATAGATCAAAGGAAAATTGCTATTAAGCCAAGTTGGTTGGAAAAAAAAAAAAAAAAAAAAAAAAAACAATAAAACTTGACCAAATTCAGAATCAGTGTCTTTCAGCACACAAAACTTACACTATGATGAATCACAGCAATAAAATTGTAATTAACTCCATGCAATAGGCATGTTTTCAAGTGTTTTTGTTTTTCTGTTCAGGACATAGTAGTAGAACTCATCTGCAGTTATGCTAAAACAAGAGGAACTTTCTGTTTACCTGTCATTGTCTACTGAGCTTATGAAGTGTGATGTATGTGTATACACCATGGTGTTAGGTTTATATGTTAGGATTTGGCAGTGGGCTGGAACAGGGGGCTGCAGGGGCTGCCCCCTATTGGACAAAGAATGTTCCAGCCAGCACCAAAAGGGACTGCTGTACAAAGTCGAACCCATCAGACACATGGTGGCACCTCTGTGATGACATATCTAAAAAAGGCTAAAAAAATGCTGTGTGGCAGTACCTGAGAGACAGAAATGAGAAAATGTAAAGCAAAATATCCCTACAGACACAAAGCTTAGAGAAGTGCTTGGAGAGGAGATGAGCCAAGCACAGATTCTCCTTCAGCCTGTGGAAAAGACCGTGATAAAACAGGCTGTCCACCTGCAGCCTACAGAGGACCGCTTTTACGCAGATATCTATACTGTCTTTTCTCAACCCATGAGTTTTTTTCATCATATTTTCTCTCCCTGTTCTTCTGAGAAAGGGAGTGAGAGGAGCCAGCTGACCCACCTCAACCCTCTTCCCCTTAGGCAGAGCTACTTGAGAAATTCTGTGACAAAAAATAATTCTTTCTTTCTTTGAATAAAAATACAGGCAGTAATAGTCTACTAGACCTAAGAGTAAAATAAAAATCTGACCTACTGTATGCAAATACCTTTACAATTTCCATGACATGATTCTTACAACAAATTTTTAAGGAAAATATTAACGTGGACTCAAAGAGTGCTAGTAACAGAGGACTTATCAGAGTAGTTTGCTAATTTTCCAGTGGTTTCTCTTGCTAAAAAACAGGTCTTTTGTTCCTAGTTTGAAACTGTGTGAATTCAAGTTTTGGTCTTCTGCCTTACATTTATCTGTTTCAATTAAAAAATAAATAAATCTTATTTCTAGATAGATTTTCCATTGATAAACATTGGCAAGCAAATGGAATTGTTCACTGTTTAATGAACCTTAAAATGAATGTTCTCTATTCATTCTATTGGTTTCCTTCTAAATGTTCCAAAATTTATCTGTATCTCCCTTCATACCAGAAGACTAGAAGTGGTACATATTCTTTCAAGTAAGATCATCAGCAATGTTAAATAAGTAGTAATACAGCTCCTCTAAACAGGTATCTTTTGCTTCTATACACAACAATTTTGACACTGGGATTTTCACTGAGAAGTCATGTTTAGTTAATTACATTTCAACCTTTGTTTTGTTGTGGGGTCTATGTTTGTTGTTGCTGTAGTTGTTGTTGTTTAGTTATAAACTCTTAAAATGGGTATCTCTATTCTATAAACACAGCTGCTGTGATTTCCATGCCGTGATTTTCAGGTCATGTTAGGCAACAACAGAACTCTACAAATAGAATTTCAACCAATGCCAAATCAGACATCTTACAGAAGTTTATTGCATTGATATCAATATCTAATCAACCATATTTATAATTTCACTAAAGGAAAGATCGGTAGCTTAGTTTCAGAGAACTGGATTTCTATAAGCCCACTTTGATTACCACTACTCTATCACACTTCGATTCCTCCTTAATAAAAATCTGTTTCAGATCTTACATTATTCTGTTTCAGATAAATGTCAGGTTGACAGACCTATAATTACCTGAACCGTCTATCTTACTCTTTGCAAAAAAGTGACAAAACAGTTTTACTGCATTTTTTTTTGAAACTTTTTAATTGCTCCAGGACTTGCTTAAAATCAGAATTAACACTCAGAGACCAACTGCAGAGGGATTCATTTTGGGTAGTAATATTACTGCTGGAGTTTGTGACTTAAATAAATAACGCATCTATTATTTACATGTTCTCTTCTTTCAGAAGATCTAATACTAAAAAAGTTATAAAGGAAAGAAGACATTGAAAACAGTATTTTTTAAAATAGAAGCCTTGGGGAGAACAACCTTTGTTGCTCTGCTTTTTAAATATTACTGACTCAAGCAGCACACTACTGCACAAAACCAGACATAGCTCAGATGTAATAAAAAAGCAAATACACTCTAAATATAATTTGCCCTAATTGCACTCATAAAAGTTTAGGATTATTTAATTTTTAAGATTTGAGACTAAATTCTCAAAGTCTCAAGTCTTTTTAGATTAAAAAGTATAGATTTATTAGACTAAAAACATGTAAAACTAGATTTCTGAAACTCTACAGTATATACACTTACATACACTTATATATAAACAGATTATTAAACAGCAAGCAACATAATATTTTTTCCAGCTAACTCATTCTTATACATCTTATGCCTAGACCTCACTTAAAGATACAATAGATCACATTCAGTTTCTAAATTAATCCTTCTCTCTTGTAAAATCCAATAATTTTTAGCATGTTTCACTGTTTCAGCTACAACATCCTGGAGGCATCTATGCACAGGTACACTTTATTACTATAAGTATTTATTTTCATCAGTACTATGTTTAGCACCTGTTGCAGTGGACACAAAGAATAAATGTGTTGATTTAAAAGGTGAAACAGCATCTTATGATGGCTCTACCACTCTTTGTTTTATTTGTAGTAACTGGGAGCAACGATAATAACAAATAAAAAAATCCATGATGATTTTGAAGTGCTTCTGGAAGTCTATGATCTCAGGGTTTTCTATTCATGTAGATAAAAATAGAAATATTCTGATATCCACTAGTAATTTAGAGATTTTTGATCTTCAGAGCTGAAGACTGAGTAATACTTTTGTAGTGTAGGAAGGAGCAGAATCTGTGAAAAGAGAAAAAAAGAATACATCTCAAATTCAGTTATATAATCAATCACAAACAAATTGAACCTTTAGCTAGAAACAGCTAAGTTTGTTTTTGTTTCAAAGTTACTCTACAGATATAGTTACATTACATACCTGTGAAATGTGGAGTCATTTCACAGGTATGTAAATAAAACTCTACCGCTACACATTAAATGAGTAACTCTAAGTTAAAGTAATTACCTTAGCATCCCTCCATTTCTTCTATTCATTTTAACCACTGTTGCTACCATTACCAGAATCTGACACTTCATAGCAGGTTTCACTTTAGAAGTAGGTGGCTTGAATTATCAAGTGTTCAGTTTATGGGCATTAAGGAACAAAAATCAAGTATCAGAACATGAAACGTATTCTTCAGACACACCCTGTGGAATTTCTCTAAGTTTTTATTTTTAATTAAAAAAAAAAAAATCTTACAGTACTACTATACAAATCACTTACATGAAACACAAGGAATGAAAAAAGATATATAAGATTCATTCTAAAACAAAGAAAAAAAAAGTCTAATTTCTATACATACACTCTCAAAGAGATTTAAACAGCTTTTGTGGGTATTTTGGCTCACAGGAAATAGTCATTTTATTTCCTAAAATATATTAGTAAACAAGACTTAACAGACTGTTATTTAATTACAGCAAATAGGATAGCAAAATAAAGTAATAAGCAAACTTTCAGGTTCTGAGTAATAAAGACAAAAGAAGTGGTTTAAGTACATTAATTTTACAGTGGTAAAAGCAATTAGTACTTAGTTATTAGTGGTAAACAATTAGTACTTTGATACAAATTCACAGTTAAAGAATGCTCTATCAAAGTAAAGAGCATTTTATTTATACATTGTGTTCCTTCTTGAAGAGGAAAAGCGCCTCTTTAGGTGCTTCAAATCACTGATGATAATCACAGGAGGCGTAAGTAAATCTGGAGAATAATAATCACTGCATATGTTATCATTGAAATAAACTTAATGCATATACAAACACACCATAAAGTTTTGATACATTTGTTCAATTCCAAATGACAGAAATTTTTAACAGAACACATATCAAAATTTTCTCTTTTAGTATTATTCAAAACCACAAAAGAAAATTATAGTTCAGAGGAGTATTGCTTGTACTTTTAAAAACTAATCTTCCCAAATATTTATATTCTAAGATAGTAACATGTCTACTGGAAGTCAACGCATACCCCTTTCTCTTAGGTCTTCAATGTAGGCTTTCATAAACTCTTTTTCAAATTGCTCCCGTTCACGTTCACTTTCTATAATTTCTTCAGTGTCTTCACATACAATAGTTTCAACTGGGCTGTCCTTGAGACTTATAAATCTAAAGAGAGAATGTAATGCAAAAATATATGCAACAGGTTTCTGAATATCACTGGGCAACATGAATGTCATTTTGGAAGTTACTACTACAGCCAAAAGAAAAAACATAAGGAACATTTGGTCTTTTTTTTTTTCCTCCTCTATTAGAGCTTTCTTAAGGACAATCTATAATCTGTCTCAGTCTTTAAATATTTCAAAAAACACCTTCTGCATATTTCACTTTCCATACGAAAATTGTTAGATTTATCTTTTTGTTTTCACCTATTTACCTAAATAATTATTTGCAATGACATGTTTTGTTTTGTTTTGTTGTTATGGGATTTCTGACAGATAACACCAATTTCAAATCTGTTAATGAACATTATGAACTCCATCCTAACTCAACCAATTGGTGAGCAATTTGAAAATTTTGCAAGTATCACTTAGTTGATATGTTTTAATTTTGTTTTGTCGTTATTTCTCTTTTACAATGGATTCTTTGACATACATTAATTTATATTTTCAAATTTCCTAAAGCCACATGTTGTAGGTGAAAAACTAGGTGTCTATATAAACAACTCATATAATGCTCAAATTAAATGCAAAGTATTAAAAAAAGTCTCCATAAAACACTTTCAAAAGATATTTTTTCAGACTAATCATACGGCTTGTTAATATCTCGCAATTTTTTTCTGTTAGTCTCCAATGTTTTCCTAATGAAAGACCTGAACATCTCCTGCAGAAATGCAGGAACACAGTAATTACAGACAAAAATACTTTTTAGTCCTGTCCAGGACTAAAGTTTTGCAGCAACAAAATTCTGTTTCGTAGCAAAGTGTGTATGAACTACTAAATTTATGTGATACTACTTAAGCTTTTAACTAGCTGTGTTTGTCAGGACACTTTTGATAGTGACACTGAACTTTTCGACTGCCTAACTACTGATTCCATTCTATAAGAAATATTTGACTCCAGAATTAAGGCTGCTCTTTCCAAGTACACACAGTAGCAGTTTAGACTTACAGATGCACAATTAGAGGCATGGAAGATGAAAATCAGAAACCTGTGGCTCCTCTTTGCAATTCCAAATATCTCTAATGTGTCCTTAAGGGTTTTGATATCAGTTGTGGCAGAATTTGACCACCCGTGGTAGAAACAGATGCTTGCAAAAGTATTCCAAATGCATCTAACTTATTTTCTTAGGAACATATTTAGTTCTCTCTCACTTTTACTTACTTTAAACCTGTGGTTGACTCACAGATGGCTGTGGGTATCTCAACCAGGTCATCACCACTGACAACTAGCAAACTGAGTTTTGGCATATTAACCAGAGCTCGTGGAAGATAAGTCAATTTGTTTTTCTGTAAGAGAAGTGTCTGCAGTTGATCTAACCTATAAAAAATATAAAAGATAAGGATAACATGAAATATTTATTTCAAACAAGATCATCTATTTAAAATAGTGCAGATTTAATCTTATTTTAAAAAGTAAAAAATAAAAATAACATGCACAAACTTTGGCTTCCCAAAAATTATTCATATCACAAACATTGTCTTCAACTTTAGTGGAAATTTCCAGCCATGCTTCAACATTATAGATAGGAATAGCGTATCTCTGAAAAACATGCCCAAGACAAAAGATTACAAAAACTACTGCACTTCCATACAGAAGATGTTGACGGAATATGATATAAAGCCTCACCTTGTGTATCCCAGTTCTAATGAAAAATATGGGTCACCATCTCACACCTTTGCCTATATGCTGGTTTCTACAAATTATATGTCTATGCTAGCCAATATATTTGAATCTATTGTTTTTCACTAAGAATTAGTACTGTGGGGAGAAAAAAATAAATAAATAAATAAATAAATAAATAAATAAATAAATAAATAAATAAATAAATAAATAAATAAATAAGAAGACCAGCTCCTGGTCATGCGGCTCTCTCAAGTTTTCCCACTGAAATCAATTTAATGACAATGTTTTTTGGGGGAAGGCTTTCTTTTTCTTTATTTTCCCTGGCTTTCCCTAATGCAAAAGTAATTTGTGGCTCACCATATATTCTGTAGAGTAGACAGAAAACTACAATCATAGCAAACCAATGAAACAAGTTTTTGTCATTTGACCAGAAATTTTTTTCTTAAAAAAAGTGTTCCAGGTTATTGCTGGTCAGGCCTGTACGGTTTGTCTGAATTCAGGGGTAGATATTAAGCAGGGCTTCAGTATACTGCCAACTCACCTTTTTTAATCACAGACCACATGGTAATGATTGACATTCTTTGATTATGCAGAATATCAGTCTATACGAGCAGGTGTAAGAATCCTGACATTTTCTAGTCTTTAGGATGCATTTGATCCCAAGAGCTCTCAAAATTCAGAAACTAAAGCCAAATAAAAAACTTACTTTGGGGTGTCTAAACATGATGCTTTAGTATTGAGATTGACAACTCTATTCTAAAGAAAGAAAAGGAAAAAAAATAAAAGAAAAAATATCTTAGAGATAAACAAAAATATACGGGTTACAGGTTATAGGGAAAAATTACTGTTAATATGAATAGGTATCCTTCAACAAAATAAATATATCCTCTTAGAAGCTCTGTTAGAGCGTGTTGCAGGAAGCACGGCTGAAAGCACGACAGACACCAGTAGAGTCAGATCATGCTCCTCCATTTTATTGCCCGAATAGCCTAACTTTTATAGTGAACTTAACAGGGGCAGACAGTGTTTCACACAAGACTATTGGTCAAAAGCACTCAGACAAACAACTAGAAGAAAACATCCCCACCTGCAAGAAAACAACCCCCCTTGTGATTAGCAGTCAAGAAAACAATCCCCTTGTGATTAGCAGTCAGGTAGGTCTTGTCCTTGGAGCCAGCTGCTTTTTCTGAATTCCTCAATTGGGCGATGTGGGAATCATTGCCGTGGGAGCTTCTCATAGTTATTCTGGTAGCTTGGTTTGCTCAGCTACAGCAGGCCATGGGATTTGCTAAGGCCTACTCCTGGTTGCTTAAAGCAAGCTCAGATCAAGCAATTGTTCCACGGACTCATGTCCACGCCCTTTGTGCCAATTCCCAACAAAGCTCTTCTGTATTAATGAAATATCTACTCATACTTGTGAAGTAGAGGGTGGGGGAGGGGGAGGAGGAGAAGGGGAACAGCTTTTCACTGTTGGGATATATTGGGATTTTATATTGGGAATATTTGGATTTTGTATTGGGATATTGGGATTTATACTTATATAAAGACTTCAGCCCTGCTGTCAGAGAAACCTCTGATCTACAATGTCCCAGAGAAGACTTTTTCCAAAGCATAAAGAAACGTGAATGATGAATGAGTTTTCTATGAAGTCTCTTCTTCCCCAGGAATCTCTATTCCCAGATCCATAAACTTTTTTTTTTTTCCTTTTTTAATAAACTTTAATTGATATGTTTTCAGTTAACTTATAGATATGTAGGGTTTTTTTAAATGAAGTTATGACAAGATTTCAGAGTATGTAAATGGGCCCAGGGGTAAGAATAGTACTTTATCAGGCTAGTAAGTCCCATTAAAGGATTTGGAAGGACTTTACAAAAAAAAAAAAAAACAGTTTGGAGAGGTAGGAGAAGAGCATGCATATATGTTTCTGAGTAAGATCTATGTCAGGAGCTGTTGATCACATTTATTTTAATCTTAGCAAGATATTTCTGCTTTGTTGCCAATGTTCCTCAGGTCCTTTAAGTTAAATATGCTTTAGTTCATTTCTTCATCCATCCAATCTAACCTTCTAGGTCACTCCAGAGATAGTGCTGACAACTCCTTATTGTAATTCTCCTTTGCTGAAGGTCACAAGTATGGCCCATGAACTTCCAAATAACATTGTCTGAATATGATGACAAATTATCAAAACTACAGCAGAAAATGTTATTAGTTAACTGAACAGTAGAGTATCCAACTGTACAATCTGCTATCAATGAGCTAGAAAATGTAGTTTCTGCTCTCCAACCCAGTCCATCAATAACAATAGCAAAGCTTATGTGCAAAACTAATGTATTTCCTAATGTGATTTTTTCATGTGATTTTTCATTAATAGTGTCCCCTGGAAGGCTATTACTTTCTAGATTTACTTTATAGTTCATAATCCTGTCCATGAATTAAAACAAAAACTACCTGTCTATGTCTTCTGGGAGATCTCTCAGGTTGTTGCTGCTAATATCCAACCACTGCAAATTAGACATCCGGAGTACACAAATTGGAATAGAAGGGAACTTGTTTGCTGACACGTCCACAACTGTGACTTGTTTCAGGTTACTTAGCTAAAAAGAAGTGGTGCTTTATTTTAGTTACATTTTGCAAATACAATAAATATTTAATTCTTCAAACATTCTTCTTTCTGCCAAAGCACTTAGAAAAATTATAATTGCATGATGTTTTACTCAACTTTTTACCAGCTTTATATCTTAGTCACCAATTGATATGAAAAACTATTTCAGGAATGACTACTTCAAAATGTGTTCATCAGCTATTTTACATCATCATTTTACTGAATGAAATTTCCATTTTGAAAGAAGACATATAGTTTCAGACAACACCAAGACTAGAACAAGACAATGTCTTGGTTCCTACATATATTATATATGAACTAAGTTCCAGTGTGACTAATTACAGTGTCAATAATTAGATGTCAGGTTATCATTCAAAGAAACAGAGATTTTATTACTCCTATCAAAAATACATAGATTGTTTTCTGTTATGCACAGAGAATGTACATTGCTAGGGACACTTCAAACATGAAACTGCCAATTTAAGATGAGAAATATTAGTCCCATGTTTTTCAAAGATATTTAAAAATACATCTTCCACCCACCAAACTAACCATATAATATGGTGCACTAGAGCTTTTTATCTGAATACTTCTCAAAGGAATTACATTTATGTAATAAACCATTAATGTAATGATGGTTAACTACAAATGTAAAATATAACTTTTTTAATTAATAAATGTGTTAAATAATTCTTTTAGTACTGAATCAATTATTCACACTACCAGCATGAATAAAATCATACATCTTGTTAAAGTGAGTCAAAAGAATATAAATGTTAAAAAAACACACACGCGCGCACACACACACACACACACAAAAAAAAAAAAAAAAGGTATTTTACAATGAAAATAGTCTCAGAGCTTCTAGTCAGATGTCAGCATCACTGCCTAGCCTTTCTGCTGATGCAGAAGAGAGTAGCAGAATATGTCAGTGGTCTTTGCCCAAAGGGCTATTTTGTAATGAGGGTGTGTGGCTGGGTGTGTGTGTGGCTGGGTGTGTGGGGAGGTTGTGGGGAGGAGACATGGAGGGGTGTATTGTACTTCCAAAGTGAAGAAAATGCAGCCAACAGCATAAATAATGGGAAAAAAAAATATAGAAAGTAAGAAAGTACCTTCTGAATCCTTGAGAAGGGTATTTGTTAGTTTGTTTTGAATCCAGTCCTGGTTTGTTATATTTTATGGCCAAACTTCTATTTACTGCAATATTGCCAAAAATTCATCTGTGATATTTAGTTTGACTCTTGTCAGTTGAAATGGTCATATTGGTGCTGTGATGGAGCCTGTTTGTTTGTTTGTTTTCTCTGTGTTTGTTTGCTTGCTTGTTTGCTTGCTTTTTAACACACATTGCCTCTCTTTGCTGCTAGACCTTAAAATTGGGGAAAATCCAGGGAAATTTACTGAAATTATGAAATGACTTCACTGCTATGTTTGCCTTTCAAAAACATAATAGAGGTTCAGAGTCTCTCTGTCCACCATTACGTTAAAACAGCCCTGGTGAGACATTACCGTGGAAATGTCTTGCTCCTGATTCAGAAGAGGTAAGCACACATTTTATACTGACACTTCTTACTTCTAAATTATTTTGTCATTTTGAGAACTGACTACTAGCCATGAACACTCACTCCTCTACTGTAAATTTTCCAGATACTGAATCTTTTTTTCCAAACACGGGAGAACCTCCAGTTGCAGAATATCAGTAACTCTTCTGAATAATACTAAAAAGAAAATGGAGAAAACAATTGGCACCATGTTTACACTGCATTTACTTTGTGTTTTAATATTATTTTCACAATTTAAAATGTGAAGAAAATATTTCAAGTTTCTCTGCACTCAGAACAAGCCACTACTAAACAAGAAAGGTAATAATCTCTAACCACCAAGTGGTAGATTAATGTAAAATAAGCTGACATCACTGTTCATCCAGGTTCCTAAACACTTTGCTTTCACATTAAGTCATCTATCATGCTGAAACATCTCATTAACATTAACGATAGGTTAAATGATATTTCTTCAACAACAGCATTTTTTTATGATTTCTTGAAAGTGCTTTAAATATATATATTAATAATTATATGAATTAAATATAAAAAGAAATATACATATAGCACTATTGCTGTATTTTTTATGAATATTTCTGCCATTTTTCATACAGTCTTGAAAATAGATTGTTTTTATACTTCATTGGATCAAAAATTATATTTTTCAGAATTTTGTGCCCTCCCAAAACTATACTAAAAAAATATAAGGTGACACGCTCTCTTTATATAAAGTTTGGTTTAGTGTGACACAGAATATATGGAGCCATGATTATGCTTTGTAAGCTGCAAGCTTTTTTCTTTACTTGCACTTGTTCTTTTAGGGTAATATTTAACAAAACCTGTACATTTTCCATGGTATGTTGAAATCTAATGGAGTTTTTATTTAATCTATCTCTGAAATACTTCCAAAAACCACCTATGATATATGAAGCACTGGAAATTATTGCATCTATGTATTATATTTTCTAAAGAAAACCCTGTGTGTTTTATTTCTTTTTGAAAGACTGATTGATTTTTGCACTTCTTATAACATTTCATTTTCAAACAAGCACGGCCTTCTTATCATTTTTATGTTAGTATTTATTTTTGCTTGATGCTGAATTTTGTTATTTTCCTCTATTATCTGACTTTTAATCAATCAGTATATAGGCTTCATGCAAGTTCCATTTTAAAAAATAGCCATACTTGATCATCTAGCTACCTAGACCCACTTATTGTGGTCCTTATTTTTAGTCATTGTTGTCATGGTTATTTGACAAACTGCCCCATTTTGCTTATCTTAATAATTTTATTCATAAAAATAATACAGATAACATTGTAGGAGTCCACTGCTTCTCTTTCTGACAGTTAAACTTTCAGATGAAAGAAAAGGACACCATGTCCTGGGCTGAACAAGTTATTTGATTAATGGATGTGTTTTTATTTCTGTTCTGCTTTTTGCCATGAAAGGGATTTGCTGATAAGGTTGTATGCAAGTTTGTCATGAGTTGCCTACAGCTTAGCATCAACAAACGAAAAGGTGAGAATTCATGTCAAGCCCTACCAAAAAATAGTGCAATTTTCAGTTATGTACAAATGTTGTGTAACAGACACGGCTCCCAAACAAACTCAGTATGTGACAAGATATAAAAAGAATTTATACATAAATGTCCATCAATGCACTACCTTGATTTTTCCCAAACATTTCACATTCAGTGAAGTCAATGAAAAATTTTAACAATTTAGGAGGATCAGATTAACATGTAATGTTGTCCCCCCAAAAGCATAGGCTGGCACTCAATATCTTGGTAGTGTGGTGAAAACACTACAGTACATATAACCCGAGGCATGAAGTGTATGTTTGACCACTTTGATCTCAAGCATTCAAACCAAATACCCAGGTTTTCTTACACAAAGCAATAGCTATAACCTATTCTATAATTTCATTGGTATTAAATGATCAATGATTGGTATTCATGGTCAACAGGTTGACCATGAGCCAGCATAGTGCCCTGGTGGCCAAGAAGACCAGTGGGATCCTGACGTGCATTAAAAGGAGTATGGCCAGAAGGTCAAGGGAGACGATCCTCCCCTTCTACTCTGCCCTGGTCAGGCTTCACCTGGAGTACTGTGTCCACTTCTGGGCTCCCCAATACAAAAAAGACAGGGATCTCCCGCAAAGAGTCCAGCGGAGGACCACAAAGATGATACGGGGCCTGGAGCATTTCGCCTCTGAGGAACGGCTGAGAGCTTTCTGTCTGTTCAGCCTTGAGAAAAGAAGACTGAGGGGTGATTTTATCAATATTTATAAATACCTTAAGTGTGGGAGAAAGAGGGATTTAGTCAATCTCTTTTCAGTGGTTTGTGGGGACAAGACAAGGGATAATGGCCAAAAAATGGATCACAGGAAGTTCCACACCAAGAGGTGAAATCATAAAGTCATCTCATCTTCAAATCTCCAAACCTTGTAAATTGAGAACATTAAAAAGAAAAACTAGGCTTCAAATTCAATTACAGGTTTCTCAACAACCTATATGGACCCAACAGCTCACTTTGGATGCATACTCTCCCTATGTTTTAATTTAAAAAATGAGAAAAGCAAAAAGAGCAATGTCAGTATCACATGGCCACTAACTGACCTCTCCAGAATTCTTGGAGAGGAAGTGTCTATTGGATATAACAAAAGAGATTATTAAAGATATATTCTGGTCTTTGACCAAGATATGACCAAATAAATTAATTTCATTACCAGAACAGAGACAAAGTTAAAAGCACATTTCCTTTCCAATATGCAACAGCAATTGAAGAAACACTATTCAAATGGCAATATTTTAATTATGATTCAAACATACACAATACTGTTTTGTCATGACAATACACTGTAGCCTGTGAAGATACATTGTGGTTTCCAAAATATATATATATATACACATAAAATATATATATATATATACACACACACACACATATATATACACATATATATGTATACTAATTTACAATGATTCTGAAATCCAGAGGGAACTACCGTTTGCCAAAGGGGTGCAAAGGGGAAAACAGGCAAAAGAGAAGAAAAGTTTGTTTTATAGATACTGAGAAAATATATACATGTATTATTAACAAATATGGCAAAAAAAGAGTTAGAAAACACTAGTTGATCACTTTGTTTTGCATTAATAAAACAGTAATTACTCACTTGGAAAACAATATATATGTATTGTATTTGAAAAGATAATAGATCCATGTAATGTCACAACATAGACAGAAGCAAAATAAATAAGAAAAATAATGCAAGAAAAACATTCAAGTGAAACTGAGAAAGTGATCCTATGCTCCTAACTCATTACAGTAGCAACATTTTGATGACCGATATTGATGAAATCATTTCACCTTATGAATATAGGTGCTGGGCAGTGACAAGAGCTTTCTGTGTGAGAGTGAATATATGCAGCCTGATAAACTTGGCAGCGAGTTTTACAGAATGTCAGCAAAAAATTAGCTTGTCTACAAATGTAGATGGTAAATTGAATATTGAAGAAGGGAAACAATGTTCTCCTCAGCAGCAGAGGTCAGAAGATTTCTGATCTGTCAACTCTCTCCAATGATAGCAGGAATAAAACTCTCCTTTTTTATTATTTTATATTTTACACAGTAACTGGCAGGAGAACCCTGCAAGGTGGAATTGGATTTAGACATTCTTGAAGCAGGAGTTACATAATGAAAATGCCCAAATTCAGGAAAGTCACAACACAGATAAATCTGTTCTGCACACTATGACATATCTAGTTTGGAATTAGGCCTTATCTAGTTGAACAAACTGTTTCAAAATGTCTATCATCAAAATTATTTTCTTTTAATGCTACAGACAGTACATGTGCGTGACCCTGATAGTACATAAAACTACAGCTGAGAACACTGCCAACAACTGTGTATGACGTTTTGGTTTGCCAGGAATATAGCAAAATTTCTCTCCCTCCTCTCTATTCCTCTCTCACAGAGTTGTTAGACATGTGCTTAAATATATATATTAATCTAACAGTAAAAGTTTTGAGTTAATCTCTTCACAGATCTTTCCTTTCTATATAGTACCAAGATTTCTTGGTGGGCTTATGTCTTGCCCTGGTAAAAACACATAAGAAAAATGGAAAGATTGCTATTAGTAGAAAAAGCACTGAGTAGAGGGTCTTTTCCTGACCTGGACAATCAAGGCTGTCCAGATTTTGTCCAAGTACCCATCTAGAAGGTATTAGATTGTTCCTGTTGTTACTGTGTCTGACAATAAATATTTGCCTGAATACTTACTCTCCTTCTTATTTATAAAAGCTTATAATGAAGCTGGGCTTCACAACTCCGTTTACAGGGAGAATTCCCCTGACCCGGAATTTGCAGAGACCTGTCACAGGCACTGAGCACACTGCAGCAATCCAGTAACACCACTCATCAACATATACTTTGGTACTACCCCACAGCAGAGGAAATAGCAAACTTACAAACCTCATCTGTGTTTTACTAGAAATTCTTTTTATGATGCAGAGAGAGAGAGAAAGAGAGAGACAGAGAGGCAGAGAGAGAGAAGATAATCAATTCCATATAAAGGTTGTATAATAATGAAGCACTAAGTGAAATTGTATTTTTTTTATATATATATATATAAACATAGGTGTGCTTACAAAATATCTGGCCATGTCCAGTCTAACCAAGAGTCGCCTATAATTCAGCCAGGCTTCTATGCCTAAATTAAGCCAGGAGCTCTTCCATCCAGTCAGACTATCTCAGGACGAGGTAGGCAAAAATAAAATGGGAGGCTTGCTGTATAATGCTCTCTGGATTGCTAAATTTTGTTCCATGTCTGATAAAGATAAAGGGAAATGGTATCTAATAAAATCAGTCACCTGGCTTGTCCCAGTCTAATTACTCAGAAATTAAGTTGTGTAGAATCAAGTTTCCTACTACTGTAAAAGTATTAGTTCAGATACATTTTGTAATCCTCTTTTCATGCCCTATATTAAAATAAGCAGCTTCCAAACAAGTGTTCCACTACCCAGTCCCCTTCAGATTGCATCCAAATAACTTATCTTTCTTAGCTACACGTTGCTGCTGAGACATGTAATCCCATACTAATTTTTAATAACAAACAACAAGGAAAAATCTGCATATTTGTGTATACCTTGCAAAATGATAGATAATATCTTCTGTGAACATGACATCCCAGAAATATCTATATAATGCTTTGAGCATACAAAACATGAAGAAAACAAACTTTGACTACTGAACAAATATTTAGAAGGAGTAACAGTTATTATTAAGAGGATGCATCTAAAACCATCAAGATTTTCATAACTGCAAATAAAATCTGATACAGAGGGGATGTCCAAGCTAATACAAGGACATTGAACTACACAGATTTCTCACCCTGACTGAAATGTGGGAATATATGGAAAGGTGAAAAACATAACTGCATATAACTCAGCAAAAATCTTTTGTTCAACATGAACTAGCAGTCAAAAATAGATAAATACATGCATACATA
Organism: Anas acuta; assembly: GCF_963932015.1. NCBI lineage: Eukaryota > Metazoa > Chordata > Aves > Anseriformes > Anatidae > Anas > Anas acuta. The sequence continues at coordinate 40,225,037 of NC_089017.1, read as the reverse complement.
AACAAATAGTTGGGTCTATACACGAATGTGAGATACAATGGTTAACTCCAAAATTGAAGAGGTCCAGACTGGAGACAGTGTGGGCTACAGTGACCATGTCCTGGTTGAGTTTGTGATCTTGAGGAATATGGGCCTGAACTTCAAAAGAGCAAACTTCAAGCTATTTTAAAGACCTAGTGGATGAGATCCGCTGGAACACTGTCCTTTTTTCAGATTTTCATACTGAGAATGAAAAACTTTTTGACTATATTAAAAGCATTTTGGGGGCAATCTGATTTGTTCTTAACCATCTCTCTACCCTGCAAGGAGCATATTCAGAAAAATAAAAAGCTGCAAAAAAAAGGCAAAAATGGAGTACAACAGATCATGAAATGGTGATGTACGTACGTGAACCTGACAGTTTCATATTCTAATTCATTTCAGCCTGTCTACAAATGTTATCCCATGGGTCAAATATAACTTTTCACTGACCAACTCAGTATTTTAAGATGAGACAAAATAGCAGCCTCAAAACAGCCTGGCAGCCAGCATATAGCACCTGACAAGATTGAAGCTAGAAGTGATAGCCCTCAGCAGCAGCCCAGTCCTGCAGACCCTCCCCAGTCATACAACCACATAACCATATATTACATGACCAGACACACTAAAGGGAAGATCTGTACATGCCTACCATACAAAATCTACATACAGGCAAACATCAGCCACACTATAAACATAAGCTGATTCATGGAGTCTCAAGTTTTAGGTCCACGCAATTGGCAGATCTGTTTTTTGACAATACCATCTCTGATGAGTTCAGAAGGGTTATTGGCCAGTGTGGCTAGAATAAGAGAGATGATGGAGAAGAAGAAAAGAAAAAAAAAAAAGAAAAAAAAGAAAAAAAAAACCACACTTGTATCCCTGTGTCTATTAAAAAGAGATAGGAAGAAAAAGAATGAGCAAGACTAATTTTGCAAGCAGAAAAACTGGGCGGGGAGAGGAGGATCTTATTCCTTCAAAAATGTGTTTACACTATAAAACATGAAGTTACTTTAACCTTACCATGACCTTTTTAACTTGTGCTCGTTCATAAAACTACCGGACTCCTCCTAAACTCCAGCAGTAGTAATCAAATCTATGACAAGCTACAACCATGAATTAAATGCATAGTCTAAATGCCAGGGAAAGAGACCTCTTTTTAATACTTTTTCTTAGCTTTCCAGCCATTAATTTCATAACCTGAAATTCATGGCACTTTGCATTGCTGTTCAAAAGCATGACAAAAGCTTGGGTTTGAAAGTAATCATCTCTTCAATAAGAAAACCAGGAACCACTGAACAACACCCTCAGCTGAATTGCCCTGTGCCTCCAACATTACTTTTACTTTATGCTAGGTGTAATTCTACATTCTTTTGTCCAGCACTAGGAAAACACAGATCCTATCTGAATGAGCCTAAGACAAGAAAAAATAAGGCAATATCTGCTTTTAACTGATAGTGCTGGTTCTTGTCTTTATACCTTCCCTACTAATCAATGACAACGAATAAAAAAAAAAAAAAAAAAAAAAAAACAGCCTTATCAAGTGTTGTTTGCAGCTGTGAAGAGTTGATCAATCATGTAACTACCTATAATTAGTTAACAGCTGATAGGAATGCATTCAGTAATAAATTAAATACATTAAGTTCAGTTAGACTCTTCAACTTTATTCTTCTTACAGAATAAATAATTATTCTCAGTAGTTGTACTTCACAGAATAACACATAATTCTTTCATTTTGCCTACAACCCTCTTCTGTTTCTCATCAATCCGTGTGTGTAGACAGCAGAGACAACAACCCCACGTTTTCTTTAAGTTATGTAAATGAGTGAGTGGTATGCATTTATACCATCTCCTGTGCTGTTTCTTTTTAGTAGTTATGTAAAATCTGCTTCATATTAAATGTGTTGATGAATGGAAAGCATGCACACTGGTATTTTGAAAGCATTGAATGCTATTGGATTCAATGAGATTTTGAATTGTTTAGAGTTGGAACAATACTGTTGGAACTGTTTTGCAGAGTTGGAACAATACCAAATATGCTTTCCTACTACACAATTATTTTGCCATTTGACTCACACTTTTTGAAACATTATAGCCGTATTTTAGTGCTCTCTTATGCCTTGTTGCTCATTCTTAAGTCTTCTCTTATGTTGTAAAACTAATTCTATGTCATGTCCTTTTTTTTTTCTTTTAAAGGTGATATTACTTTTATTGAACTCGTGAAAGTTAAAGGAAAGGTCATTGGCACCACAGCATGGAGATAGACATGGATCAGTTCTCTAATGAAGTGGTCTGTTATTATTAGCTGCTGACTTGCTCCAACACTGCAGTGCTTTTGAAGTGTTATATTAATTAGAAGACTTGGAAGCACAGTGTCAAGAACAGGATCAACTGACACACTTTCTTGTGCCTAACTGCATAATCCTGTTTCCTAACATAGAGCCATGCCCTTCTTTAGCCCCTTGTCTATTAAAATGTTTGTGAAAGTTCCTGCAGCTGTAAGCTCTCCATGAATCTCCTCTGACACCTAACACCTTTGCACCTGCTCTTTCGGGTTTCACACCCCTCCTGCTAATGTTTGATGTTACATCTTATACCAGTTCCATAAAGCAGCTGTTGCTTTAGATGGACTGACAGGACTTTGGTCAGCCATGGCAGAAAGCCACTTGTCATGAGCATTAAGCAAATTTGAAAAGAATACCAGCACTGGTAAAGAAAAGCAAGACAAAATTCTTTCTAACAGAAATGTACACAAGTTGAGTAACTGGTAAAACTTTTCTGAGACTGTGAAACATACATATAGAAATGCCAGTCTAAACAAAATCAACAGAACTTTTGCCAATGATTCAAAAGCAGAAGAATTTCACCAGAGTTTGGCTCACTGCTATTGGTTTTGTTGTCCATAAGGTTGTGCCTGGCGCACTGGGCAGGAACCTATGGACAACAGCTTCACAATAGCAAGTTGAGCTTCTTAATACAAGCAACACTCTTCTCTAGTTTATGGTCCTGAAAAACCCACATGGATAAAACTCAATTTTTACCATATCCAACACATGACTTCTTGGTAAACTTCTAGAAATACCTCTAGAAAAACCTTTACTTTAACCCCTTTATAGGGTCACACATGCTAGCACTGTTGAAAGATTCAAGATAGAATAATGAAGAATGTATTTTGCAGGTAAATAAAGCAGTGAAACTGCACCAGCTACAGCTCCTGTAACTGAATATTTTGAAAGCTCCTGGAGTCTGTACTCATTTATATCAGGACTGACATCTACTATGTATCAGAAACATACATACATACAAACGCTTTCTTGATCTGTTGAAAACACAGTGTGCTAAAACAGCCAGAAAGCATAACCTTGCCATTTCTCTGAATTTCGAAGTTTATACAGGATTGACATGGAAACACAGGCATATATACATACATTTCCTTTTTCTTTGACAAAGTATTCCTATGACATTCTGTCTTATTCCTTCATTTTGTACCACCTAGACCTCACAGGGGTATCTTCCCATTCTAAGCTCTCTAAGGTCTAGAAATATCTTTTACAAGCTGGCTGTGTAAATGTAACACCATGTAGGTTGCCTTTTGTAACATTTACATTTGATTTCAGTTTATATTTATAATTCATGTCTGGAGACAGACAGTGTAGATTGCCTAAAAACTAGTACAAGCTAAAGCTGCTTAGCATCTCCTCTTTCATGAGCTTTCTCAGCTTGCACAACTTCTTAACATAAATTAGCAGAGTTAACAGACTTCATAACAGCCTATGAATTTCTTATTTGGCTGATTGACCAACTCAGACACAGAAACAATATATTTGACAGGATACATTTATAAACAGATATGAGAGTTTCTTCAGAATTTAGGAACTTCAATTTAAAATGGGTATTTTTTTTTTCACTGCATGGTTTTTGCATAACAAATATATCATATAATTCTAGAATTCTTGGATTAAATTTGAGGTCCTCCTCTGGACCTGCTCAAACAGGTTCACATCGTTGTCATGCTGGCGGCCCCAGACCTGGATGAAGAACTGCAGGAGGGTCCTCACAAAGGAAGAGTTGACAGAGTTTATTTTTATTGTTTGTTGTTGTTTTTTTTTGTTTGTTTGTTTTTTTATAAAGGAGGGAAATGAGGATGCTGTGAAAATACAGATTGATTTAAATTCCCACTAATTTAATTACCATAGCCAAATAAAGTTTTCATAGTTGCCTGAGACATTTCAAAAAACGTATTGGGATTGTCTGAGTACCACAAGGCTAGAAAATAGTGTCGTTTTTTTTTCACTCTGACTTATTTTTAACTTTGGTAAGTGACATTTTGCCACTGCATTTCCTTTCTGCTTTGCTTGTCATGGCTATTTGCGATATTAAATCTGCACGTTAGGGATCTCTAAGTATGTGTTTTTACAGGATGGTATCACAGAGCTTTATTTGTAGTAATCACGTTGCTAGTATTATAATATACTGCTAAGCTGCAGATCAGCTTTCCAAAATTGTTCACCTTCTAGCAGTTTTCATATGAAATATCTCAATAAACATACTGAAAGTGGAGAGTGTTCAGTATTATTCTATTAAGGAACATCACTGAGCTGTTTGTGCCATTTTGTGAGGCTGAAAAAATTTGAACTGTGTTTGTTTGAATTGTGACATAGAAATAGAAGTTGTTTTCATTATTTGTTTAAATGTCAGCTTTCTCTGAATTTTGCCAAGTTCTGAACATCAAATATATGTTGGTTTTGCAAATACTATAGCCTAATTGTATAGGGGAAGTTTTGTTTTATCAAGAAGTGCAATGTTTTTTGGTTATGTATTCCTTGTATTGTGAAGGAAGAATACAACATTTATTTACTAAATGGTTCTAATCTTTACAGTTTTCATAACCTCGATTTAGGTCTTTCAGAGCTACTGCAAACAAGAACAAAAAAAAAGAATCAATAAAAATAATAGATTTTTTTAAATAAATATTTAAAAATGTTGCTTTTTTTTTCTTTTTTGATGTTGTTGTTGTTTGTTTGTTTTTTGAGAGAGAGAGAGAGACTTACAATATGCTGTTTTAGATGATAGTGTACAATTGATTTCTTTAGTGCAAACAATTTTTATAGAATCATAGAATGGTTTGGAAGGGACCTTAAAGATCACCCAGTTCCAACCCCCATGCCATAGGCAGAGATGCCAACCACTAGATCAGGGCCTCATCCAACCTGGCTTCAAACATCTTCAGGGATGGGGCATCCACTTGTCTGGGCAACCTGTTCCTGTGTCTCAGTATCCTTACAGTGAAGAATGTCCTCCTACACTCTCACCTGAATCTCCCCTCTTTTAGGTTAAGACCATTTCTCCTTGTCCTATCACAATCTACCTGAGTAAAGAGTCCTTCACCATCTTTTTTATAAGACCTCTTTAAGTATTGAAAGGTCACAATGAGATCTCTCTGGAGCCTTCTCTTCTGCAGGCTGAACATCCCCAGCTCTCTCAGTCTTTCTATGTAGGGAAAGCACTCCAGCCCTTGGAACAAATTTAGAGCCTTCCTCTGGAGCTATTCTAACATATCACCATCCTTCTTGTTCTGGGGCCGAAGATCTGAATGCAGCATGCCAAACAGGTCCTCACAAAGGAAGAGTTGACAGGGACAATCACCTCCCTTGATCTGCTGACCACTCCTCTTTCGATGCAGCCCCAGATGCAGTTGGTCGTCTGGGCTGCAAGTACACACTGCTGGCTCATGTCGAGCCTTTTGTCCACCAGAACCACCAAGTCCTTCTCTGCAGGGCTGCTCTCAATGAGTTCTTCTCCTAGTCTGTGCTCATGTCTGGGATTGTCCTGAGCCAGGGACAGCACCTTGTACTTGAACTTTTTCAGTCTCATTAGGTTCATGTGGATGTGCTTCTCCAGCTTGTCCAGATCCCTTTGAATGGCATCTCTTCCTTCTTTGAAATCAACCAAACAACTCATCTTGCTGTTGTCTGCAAACTTGTTGAGGGTGCACTCAACCCTATTGTCTTTGTCACTGATATTAAGATAAAGATAAATATTAAGATATTAAGATATTAAACAGTACCAATCCCAGGACAGACCTCTGAGGGACACCGCTCATCACCAAACTTCACCTGGACATAAAGCCATTGACTACCACTCTCTGGGTGAAACCCTCGAGCCAATTCCTCATCCACTGAACGGTCCACCATCAAATCTGTATCTCTTCAAACTGGAGACCAGGATGTCATGTGGGACTATGTTATAGGCCTTACAGAAGTCCAGGAAGATGACATCAGTCAGTCTTCCCTTGTCAACTGATGCAGTCACTCTGTCCTAGAAGGCCACTAGATAGGTCAGGCATGATTTTCCCTTGGTGAAGATCTGCTGGCTTGCATGTGTATTGACATTTCTTCCAGGAAGATCTGTTCCATGGTCTTCCCAGGCATGGAGGTGAGCCTCACCGGTCTTTAGTTCCCTTGGTCCTCCTTTCTACCCTTTTAAAAACGGGACTGTTGTTCCCATTTTTCTAGTCAGCAGGGATTTCACCTGACTGACAGGACTTTTCATATATGATGGAGAGAGGCTTGGCAACTAGATCAGCCAATTCCTTCAGGACCCTGGGATGCATGTCACCAGGCCCCATAGACTTGTACCTGTTTGTTTTCATCAGGTAGTCTCAAACCTGCTCTTCACTTACACTGGGAGAGACTTTGCTCCCCCAGCCGCCATCTATGGCTTCAGGGAAACAAGAGATGTGGGAAGCTTGAGACTGGCAGTGAAGACTAAGCCAAAGAAGTTGTTGAGTACCTCAGCCTTCTCCATGTCTGTTGTTATGAGTTGTCATCCGTCTGAGGGGGAACACTCTCTTTGGCCTTTCTTTTCTGAGCAGAATCCCTTCCTGATATTCTTTGCATCCCTTGGCAAGCTTGGTATCATCTGTGCCTTCGCTTTCCTGATCCTGTCCCTGCACATGTGGACAGCATGTCCCTGGACATGTGGACACATGTCCCTGCTTCCACTGCCTGTTTTTATCCTTCTTGCACTTCAGTTTGACCAACAGATCCTTGCTCAGCCATCCCGGTTGCTTGCCCTCCCTGCCCATTTTGTTATGCAGGGGGATGGGGAGTTCTTGTTTTCTAGGGAGAACATCCTTAAAAAGTTGCCAGCTCTGTTCAGCTCCTTTGTGCCTAAGGACAGTGTTCCAGCGGATCTCATCCACTAGGTCTTTAAAATAGCTTGAAGTTTGCTCTTTTGAAGTTCAGGCCCATATTCCTCAAGATCACAAACTCAACCAGGACATGGTCACTGTAGCCCACACTGTCTCCAGTCTGGACCTCTTCAATTTTGGAGTTAACCATTGTATCTCACATTCGTGTATAGACCCAACTATTTGTTTATGTATGCATGTATTTATCTATTTTTGACTGCTAGTTCATGTTGAACAAAAGATTTTTGCTGAGTTATATGCAGTTATGTTTTTCACCTTTCCATATATTCCCACATTTCAGTCAGGGTGAGAAATCTGTGTAGTTCAATGTCCTTGTATTAGCTTGGACATCCCCTCTGTATCAGATTTTATTTGCAGTTATGAAAATCTTGATGGTTTTAGATGCATCCTCTTAATAATAACTGTTACTCCTTCTAAATATTTGTTCAGTAGTCAAAGTTTGTTTTCTTCATGTTTTGTATGCTCAAAGCATTATATAGATATTTCTGGGATGTCATGTTCACAGAAGATATTATCTATCATTTTGCAAGGTATACACAAATATGCAGATTTTTCCTTGTTGTTTGTTATTAAAAATTAGTATGGGATTACATGTCTCAGCAGCAACGTGTAGCTAAGAAAGATAAGTTATTTGGATGCAATCTGAAGGGGACTGGGTAGTGGAACACTTGTTTGGAAGCTGCTTATTTTAATATAGGGCATGAAAAGAGGATTACAAAATGTATCTGAACTAATACTTTTACAGTAGTAGGAAACTTGATTCTACACAACTTAATTTCTGAGTAATTAGACTGGGACAAGCCAGGTGACTGATTTTATTAGATACCATTTCCCTTTATCTTTATCAGACATGGAACAAAATTTAGCAATCCAGAGAGCATTATACAGCAAGCCTCCCATTTTATTTTTGCCTACCTCGTCCTGAGATAGTCTGACTGGATGGAAGAGCTCCTGGCTTAATTTAGGCATAGAAGCCTGGCTGAATTATAGGCGACTCTTGGTTAGACTGGACATGGCCAGATATTTTGTAAGCACACCTATGTTTATATATATATATATAAAAAAAATACAATTTCACTTAGTGCTTCATTATTATACAACCTTTATATGGAATTGATTATCTTCTCTCTCTCTGCCTCTCTGTCTCTCTCTTTCTCTCTCTCTCTGCATCATAAAAAGAATTTCTAGTAAAACACAGATGAGGTTTGTAAGTTTGCTATTTCCTCTGCTGTGGGGTAGTACCAAAGTATATGTTGATGAGTGGTGTTACTGGATTGCTGCAGTGTGCTCAGTGCCTGTGACAGGTCTCTGCAAATTCCGGGTCAGGGGAATTCTCCCTGTAAACGGAGTTGTGAAGCCCAGCTTCATTATAAGCTTTTATAAATAAGAAGGAGAGTAAGTATTCAGGCAAATATTTATTGTCAGACACAGTAACAACAGGAACAATCTAATACCTTCTAGATGGGTACTTGGACAAAATCTGGACAGCCTTGATTGTCCAGGTCAGGAAAAGACCCTCTACTCAGTGCTTTTTCTACTAATAGCAATCTTTCCATTTTTCTTATGTGTTTTTACCAGGGCAAGACATAAGCCCACCAAGAAATCTTGGTACTTTTACATGCTTACAGAGAATGATCACCGATTATCATGAATATTTCACTGAATTAAAAGGTTTGAGCAACAATGCATTAGATATTTGATTGAATTTGTCTAATAGGAGGAACTGGCTTCTCTGAGATGTGCCTGACCACACACAGTCAACACAGCAGCGTTCCATGCACAGCCAGCTCTAAGGGACCCTCTACAGGGCAAAGCAAAGCCCATCAGCCACATGCGTGGTGCCATTGTGAAAAAAAACTTTTAACAAAGGGCAGAAAATGCCAAACAGGAAGAGGAGTAAAGAACAAAAAGAGTGAGAAAGAGCAGAGATAACACCAAGGTCAGAAAAGGAACAGATGTTCCAGTCTGGAGCATATATCCACAGTGCAGCCCACAGAAGAACCACACTGAAAAGATGGATATTTCTGAAAGATCTGCATCCTGTACCAAGCCCATCCAAGCCCATGCTGAAGCAAAGAAAAAGTGTAAGGAAGAAGGAGAAGCAGAGAGACACTGATGTATACTGATTGCATCTCTGCCACTGTCCCCCTCCCCCCCCCCCCCCCATCCTTTTCCACTGCTCAGGACAGAGAGGTGTATGGAGTGAAGGAGTGAAGCTAAGCTTTGAAATAGGGTAAGAAAGGTGTTGTTTTAATGTCTCTGTTTCTCAATACCCAAATCTGTCTTAGTTGGCAACAAATTAAATTAATATTCCCCAAGCAGAGTCTGTTTTGCCCATGGCAATAATAGTCAAACAATCATCCTGTTTCTATCTCATCCCATGAGCTTTCTTATCCTTTTTCTCCATTCTTTTTTCCACAGTGTTGTATTGAGGAGGAGTGAGTGAGCAGCTGAGTTGACATTTGGCTATTAGCCAAGGTTAAACTACCACCACAATTAACAGTGTCTGCATTCCCTTCTTAGATGGTTTAGACTAATGTGATATTTTAATTCATAAAGTAGTTACTTGCCAGTGACTACCACCTATTGTCCATCTGAGAAAAATCAAATACCTATTACATTAGCAAGGATACTGATGCAATTGCTCTGAATAAGATCAGCCATAGTGAGTACACTGAAGGCCAAACACTACAGCCTTTTAAATCATTTGATAAAAGTGTTCCTTTAATTGTATGTTCTGCTTCCAAAGCTGCCCTTGAAATCTTGATTCTGGGAAACTAATTTTATAAACTAAATCAGAGGAGTTTATGTATCCTGCCTCCTGGGTCATTGCAAGTATAAATTAAGTGTTGTCCTCCAGAGAAACAAGAAAATATGATAGAAAATGCCAATATTTTTCTTCCTGACTTTTTAGATCATACTGAGCTTAATGTTGCTTCCAGCTTTTGAGTTTTTGCTGTTATATAAACAGCCATTTGCACAGTTGTTTCTTTGTTTTGTTTTGTTTTTATGTAGATTGTAAGTAAACCATTACCTCTATTGAATAGGAGACTGTCAGAAAGAACCAAACTTTCTGAGCTTGCTGAGAGAAACCCTTGCCTCTTAGGACTCAATCCGGAAGAAAACTTGCATATGCAGTTGGTTTTACACATAAAGGCTGTTCATAATGCATAGAAATGTGCAAGCCTTTGCCTACAATACCTGTAGAAGCAACTGGGAAAATACCATTGATTTTAACACAAATACACTGCTCTGGTCTGGAGGTTTCAGTATACTTCTTTTCCTAGATGCTTATATTTTATTCCTCTGTTTATCAGGATCTCCTTTATTTCTGATTTCATTACAGTTCCTTTTCATTACTTAGTTTTATCTGTTTAACCTTTTACCTTTGCTAAACTGAAGGAGAAGAGAAACAAAAGAGAGACCTGCCTGTTTGTTCTTTTGCTAACATTTCTATACAATGTCCACTCATAGCATTCTCTTTCCTCCACATCATTTATGAACAGTTCTTTGCAAAATAAACTGCCTTACATTGAAAAAACAGAGAGGAAAGTTAATTACTGTTTGCATTTCATTGGAACAGAACATAAGCATGGGCAAAACAGGTCTCACATAAGTTTAATCCACTCCAATATTGCCTGGAAATCATCCACAACAGATGGATGCAAAAGATGGAAGCAAAGAGGAGCCTGACACTTCACACTGGTACTCCCCTCACTCATGGGAACATATGAAATTGTGCATATGTACTAGCCAATGGTTTCACTTCTCAGAGAACAGTAAGTGTTTGAGCAGTCAGGCAGAGAACAGTTATGTATCCAACACAAGAAACAGTGTTGGTGCATGCTTGGGAGTCCTTTTCTGTCTTTATTATATATTCATACCATGCCTCACATGTAATATCCCTTTCAGACATAATTATGCTCATAGCAACATGCAGTCTTTTTTATAGACCTCTCCATACTCTTTTTAAAGAAATACATACATTGGGAACAAATGAAGGTTAGTAAGTGAATTTGACTGTCCAGATACACTTTGCCTCCACAGAAAATAGCTATTTGCAGCCTTCTCCTTATCATCACTGGCCAAATCCCCTTTGGGATCACGTCCTCCTTCATATATCAGAATAAATGTGAACAAAATTTAGTTACTTGAAAAGCAAAACAAAGAAGCTTGGTCTTGTTTAGCTTCTGCCTTCATCATTTTCAGTGCTATTACTACCAGAACATTATTTTGAAAAACTACAAGGAATGTGATTAAATCTGTTATGGTAATATTTTTAGATTTATTATAATTTATAATCCAAATAATAAGGGTAGAAGAAACACAGTTTGTTATCTTACTTCAAATGGGAGCTCTCTTATTTCCATGTTTCCAGACAAATCCAGTTTTTCCAGATTCTCACAGTCACCCAGTTCCGGAGGGACTGACTTCAAATTATTAAAACTCACATTGAGCACTTTGAGATTTTTTAAACAGCCTGTTAGGGAAAGATAATTAAAATCAGTAGTGAGGGAAAAGGGGAAGAGGGGGTATTAAAATAAAAAATCTACTCCGCAAAACAGGTGAATAAATACCTTCTGCAGCAGTCACAAAGATGGGAATACATTGCAAAAGTGCTGTGTTGTACTCATAGATGTCTCTTAATCAGCAATGATTTTGGTTAGAGTTTGAAAGACTTAACAAGACTGATCGTACCAGGGCTAACTATTGACTTCATCTGAAAATAGAGAAGTTGACATTCACCTCAGGAAGATTGTTTGAAAAGAAAACCTTAGTATTTGTTATAGAACCTATTGATTGGGAACAATTGTTCCTACCTAATTTACTGCATTAACAGACCTGTCTCCAGTACACAGCATTGCATAATTTTGATTATGAAAGATAAAGGATACATTTGTTTCATTATTTGTTTAATCACAATCCCTCATCTTTTGTCAGCTTTATTTTGGGGCACCAACATTTTAGACTACATTTAGTCACATTGCATTCCCTATTTTTTCTACGTATAGAATTCTACTTATAGCATAATCTTCAATAAAAATAGGATTAGAAACATAATTAAAAAGCAAAACATGTTATACTGCAAAAATGCAAATTCTACTGCAACATAGTTAAATAGGAAAGAAGTAAGGAATTTGAATGTACCGAAGTGCCAATTTGTTAGCAAAGGGATCCTTCGACACATACATAACAAAGCCAAGAGAATGTTCTATGTACACCTGTCCTGATGTATTACATGGATGGTTTTCCTCTCTAATCCGTGATAAAATGCAGCAATCAGAACGGAAAGCAGTGGTAAGAAATTTAAATACAATTCAGCAACAAGAAATAAGGAAAGAACATCTTGTGCCAACAGGTTCTCAAAGTAATACTGGCAAACCAGGTAAAGATATGCACAAGAAGCACAAGTCTGTATTTTATCACTGTCTTCCAGTTATCATCAAGTTTTAAAGAAAAAAAAAAATCTCGTGTTTTATGAAATTTGGATAACAATGGAAAGAATTTCTCTGTTGTACATTACAAGTGCTCAATATCATAATTTTAAGCTTAAGGCATTAAGACTTTGTTAAATTCCCCCCAGAACAAAAGCTGTTGTAGAGTTGATCACCCTTTGCAATGTGTTCCTGTGCCTCCACAGGAAATCCTTACTGGAGGCTAGATGGTGCTTCCACAGGAAAAGGCAACCAAAGAAGAAACATAAGAGATTAAATGCCCCATAATCCTTCTCTTAAAAATAAATAAATAAATTGATAGATAAATAAATAATAGATTTGCTCTTGATAGAGGCATACAATTTGATGACCAATAATAGCAGCCCCAAATCACCTACACCTGCAGCATTTTGTGTAGATCTCCATTTAGTCCCCCTTGGATAAAATATTATCTTCAAATGATATATGGACCATCTAATTTTTCTCTGAATCTACAGAACAGTGTTAATCTGAATTTAAAGAACAGTGTTAGATTAATCTCTGCATGTTGCAACAGGGAAAAGTATAGAAGCTCCCACACAGCTTTCTCTTGTATGTAGTTCTGACAGAAATAGAAACTGAGGAGGTATTTAAAATTTCAGATTTGTACTTTTAAAATGGTAACTTGTATTACATCTTTGTAGTAAAGTCCTGGTTTAGTTAAAATGACAGAAACAAACAAGGTTTTCTGTAAGACTACAACTGGCATTGCTTTGGTAGTACAATATACTATCCTACAACAGTCATTGCAGCTGGTGAGAGAGTAATAGAAACAATGTGAGGATGTAAATGTGTGACTTTCCAACTTTCCAGATCATCAAAGAAAAAAAAAAAGTTTAACCTAACCATGACTAAGTCTCACTGAGTTTAATATCATGATGTAGACAAGTGAAGGTATTACATCACATGCTAAGTGGTATAAATACCAATTTACCATCTCACTGCAATAAAATAATCACTAACATAGAAGTGCCTCAAAATGAAATAGAGAATCAAAAAATCCCAAATTAATTCCTCACACAATTAATTCCTCAGTGAAGAGGAGTAAGTCCCATTGAAATGGAAAAGAAACTATTCATTTGCAGAGTAACTTTTTGTCTTGTCTTTTAGCAAGGTAATATTGTACTGAATCTGTCTGGGATGAAGTTAATTTTATTCATAGCAGCATGTATGATTTGTGACTAAACTAGTAATACCAAAGTAGCATTTTAC